>NW_026869017.1:505641-583158 GCF_020745735.1 Hemiscyllium ocellatum
TTTGAGGGAGAATGAATGACATCATTAAATAACTCGGAAGTATGGACTACCTTACTGAAGACGTCTTCTGCTTTTTTTTTCCAGATCAGAGATTTGATTTATAAAAAAATACAGCTTTAAAAGACTCTCACAGATCCGATAGAGAGAAGTGGGTGCTTATTGCTTAGAATGCACTCTCTGTCAGTACCCATTATCACTAGTTGAGTGTGTCCCCTCAGATAGACTGTGCAGCTTTGTGATGCCTGCGAGAGAGAGAGTTGGGTTTCAGAATCCCGGAGAGATGGGAGGATATTTGTGAAAATGCTCGAAGGATTTTGATCTGTAATAGGACCCATTCCATGCAGTTGAAAATTCTTCATAGGGTCTATCTGACACAGATTGACTCTCAAAAAATGCAAAATGGATTATCTTCAGCATATCGTAAATGCAGAATGACTACAGACACTCTTACTCATTGCTTGTTGTCCTGCTGCAGGCTTCATATATATTGGAGCACTGTGGTAGCTCTGATAGAATAGTATTGGGGACTGAATTGGAGATGGATCCGTTTTTTCCTTTCCTGGGCCTTCTCAGGGTTCCTTATGCAGATGCACATAAGGGAAAGAAATCCTTACTTTTTGTACTAGGAAACATGTTCTATTGTGTTGGATGGCTGAAAACCCGGATCTGTTGGGTCGTCGTAAGTTCTTCATGGAGAATATCCCTTTGGACTTTCTCCACCAGTTTGGTGCATCAAAAAACAGAATTTATATAAGACTGGCAAGCATTTTTTGGATTACCACAATGCAGGTTTATCTGTCACATTAAGAAGGGCTTTTATATAGCCATGACGATATTGTCTAATGGATCTAATATCAAGTGAGGAACAATTATGAACATAAAAATGCGTATCAGTTAATGCTCTTGAAGAACGAGAGCTATCGTTTTGTTATGCTGAGCTGTACTATTTATTCATTATTTAGAATTAATAGAATCCCTACAGTGTGGAAACAAGCCCTTGGGCCCAACAAGTCGACTTCGACCCACCCAGACCCATTCCCCTACCATCCTATATTTACCCTGACTATTGTTTATTTTTGTTTTTCTTCTGTCCATTTAGTGTTTTTAACTTGTTTTGTATGTACATGTACATGCGTGTAATTTTGTTCAGTTATTTGAGTTGTGTTGTTAATGGGTTATTATAATATTAAAAATCTCTTCAATAAAATTACTTTTTTAAAAAAAATAAAATGGTAACATTAATAGAATAGAGTCCCAAAGAACTCTCATTAGAGAGACCATGTCTAGGTGACATCCTCAGTGCTTGGGAACCTCCTGTGAAGCACTTCTGTGATGTTTCCTCCGGCATTTACAGTAGTTTGTATCTGCCACTCCCGGCTGTCAATTCCAGCTGTCCGCTGAAATGTCTGCAACACAAATTGCCAGCTCGGTGGACAGAACCACAACAATGAGCACCCGAGCTACAAATCTTCTCGCAAACTATATACACTTCGATAAGAACCCCCTTCGGTTTCCTAGGCTGTAAAGAAATAAGTTCTAACCTGTCCAATTTCTCCCTATAACTTAAACCCTTTAGCCCAGGAAACATCTCTGAAATTTCTTCTACACTATTCCTTGTTCAATAATATCCTTTCTAGAGCAAGGTGAACAAAACTGAACACTATACCCCAACTGCAGCCTTACCAATATCCTGTATAATTGCAACATAATGACCCAACTTCGATACTCCATGCCCTGATGTAGGCCAGTGTGCCAACAGTCTTCTTCACTGTCCTGTGTATCTGTGACTCAAATTTCAGACAACCGTGCACCTGATCTCTAATATTCTTTATTCCACTACACTCCTTAAGGCTCTCTCATTCATCATTAAACTCCTACCTGGATTTGACTTTCCAAAATGCAAGACGTCACCCTTATCTATGTTACACTCCACATGCTATTTCTCAGCCCACTTCTGCTGCCGATCAAGGTATTGCTACAATTTATGGTAATGTTCCTCATTGGATCCCTCCTATTTTAGTGTCATCTGCAAACTTACTAACCTTACGTTGTGCACCACCGTCCAGATCATTGATATAGATCACAAACAGCAATGGGCCCAGCACCGATCCTTGAGGCACTCCAATTGTCACAGGACTCCAGTCCGACAAGCATCCCTCCACCATAGCCATTTGCTTCCTAATGCCAAGCCAAATTTGTCGCCAATTTGCCAGTTCACCTTGGAGTTCATGCAATCTAACCTTCCAGAGCGGCCTACCATGTGGAACCTTATCAAAGGCCTGACTGAAATCCATATAGACTGTGTCCACCACCCTGCCCGCGTCAACCTTTCTGGTCACTTCCTCAAAAAACCCAAACAAAATTTGTACAGCATGATCCGCCATGCACAAAGCCATGCTGACTGTTCCAAGTCAAACTCTGTCTTTCCAAATGCATGCACATCTTATCTCTCAGAACCTTCTCAAGTGGTTTACCGGAAACACGTGTGAAGCATACTGGTGCATACTTCCCACGTTTTTCTATGCAGCCCTTCTTGAATAAGGGCACAACATTTGCTCCTGCCCAATCTTCCGGGACCTTGGCCCCTGACCTGTCTTTTCTCGCCTCTTGCAGTCTCTTGGATATATCTGGTCAGGACCAAGAGATTTATCTGACTTAATGCATTCTAATATGTCCAACAGCACCTCTACTGTGATATTAACGGTATCAAGATATGACAACTAACCCCCACCCCCACACCCCCAAAGGTCAAAGATCTTCATGTCTTTCTTCGTGGTAAACACAGAGGGGAAATTGAGGACCTCGCCCGTCTGTTGTGGTTTTACACATGAATGCCCACTTTGGATTTTAAGACGTCCTATTTTCTCTCTAGTCGTTCTTTTTCTTTACGATATTGAAAGCACATCTTTGGATTCACCCTAATTTTTCAGCCAAGGCTATGTGTTCACCCTTTTCGCCCTCCTGATTTCCTTCTTCAGTAAACTCCTTTATCCCTTGTGTCTCTCCAGAGATTCCATTGATTCCAGCTACCTGAAACTGAGCCGTCCTTTTTGCTGGCTAGAGCCTGATTATTTCTTGTCATCCAGGGTTCTTTCTTCCTGCCTCACTTTCCCTTCATACTCACAGGAACATATCGACCTTGAACTCGCGTTATCTCACTTTTAAAGGCTTCTCACTTACCGGAGATCCTGTTGCCTGGAAACAAGCTTCTCCAATCAATGTTTGCAAGTCCCTGTCTACTTCCAGTAAAATTCACCTCGCCCCAATTTAAAACTTATCCCTCCCATAACTATTTTAAGTGGTAAATGCTGCACACGTTACTTCTGTCACCTATCCTGCCCTATGTGCCAACAGTAGGTCGGGTTTGTCCCCTCCCGAGTAGGACCCTCTATATGCTGCTTGTGGAAACTTTCCTGAACACACTTAACTAATTTCTTTCCATCTTAGTCCTTAAACCTCTGGAAGTCCCAGTCTATGTTAGTATAATTAAAACACCGATTGTGACAAACCCATTGCTCCTGCAAGTCTCCTCAGTCTCCCTGCATATTTGTTTCTCTACTTCCCATTGATTATTTGGAGGCTAATCGTGCAACCACTATAACATCACCATCCCCCTCTTACTTCTTTGCACCATCCACAAAACCTCACTGGACATTATCTCAGTTATTTCATCTTTCAATACTGGAGTAGTATGCACCTGAGTCGGAACTATTGGTATTGAAACTGTTTCAATTTACATGTCTCACTCCCAGTGATTTTCACACCCACAGCACACCTCGTCAAGGTGCAACGAATATATAAAGCCGTAAATGGAAGGGAGCTGCACATCCTGTCACTGACAGCATTGGCTGCAAGTTTCCCCACACTGGGCAGGAATCTAACAGTGTTACCGAACAATGCAACAGTCTGGGGTTATATATGAATGAACCAGTGCTGTCTGCACAGCTCCTGTGACTGCTTCCTGTTCCTGTGTACCAGTCTTTAGCAGTTGAGTGACTCCCTCCTGTTCCTGTGTCCCAATCTCGAGCAGTTGAGTGACTGCCTCCTGTTCTTGTGTCCCAGTATCGAGAAGTTGAGTGACTGCCTCCTGTTCCTGTGTCCCAATCTCGAGCAGTTGAATGACTGCCTCCTGTTCCTGTGTCCCAATCTCGAGCAGTTGAGTGACTGCCTCCTGTTCCTGTGTCCCAGTCTCGAGCAGTTGAGTGACTGCCTCCTGGTCCTGTGTCCCAGTCTCGAGCAATTGAGTGACTCCCTCCTGTTCCTGTGTCCCAGTCTCGAGCAGTTGAGTGACCCCCTCCTGTTCCTGTGTCGCAGTCTCGAGCAGTTGAATGACTGTCTCCTGTTCCTGTGTCCAGTCTCAAACAGTTGAGTGATTCCCTTCTGTTCCTGTGTCCCAGTCTAGAGCAATTGAGTGACTGCCTCCTGTTCCTGAGTCCCAGTCTCGAGCAGATGAGTGACTCCCTCCTGTTCCTGTGTCCCAGTCTTTAGCAGTTGAGTGACTGCCTCCTGTTCCTGAGTCCCAATCTCGAGCAGTTGAGTGACTGCCTCCTGTTCCTGTGTCCCAGTCTTGAGCAGTTGAGTGACTGCCTCCTGTTCCTGTGTCCCAATCTCGAGCAGTTGAGTGACTGCCTCCTGTACCTGTGTCCCAATCTCGAGCAGTTGAGTGACTGCCTCCTGTTCTTGTGTCCCAGTAGCGAGAAGTTGAGTGACTGCCTCCTGTTCCTGTGTCCCAGTGTCGAGCAGTTGAATGACTGCCTCCTGTTCCTGTGTCCCAGACTCGAGCTGTAGAATGACTCCCTCCTGTTCCTGTGTCCCAGACTCGAGCAGTTGAGTGACTGCCTCCTGTTACTGTGTCCCAGTATCGAGCAGTTGAGTGACTCCCTCCTGTTCCTGTGTCCCAGTCTCGAGCAACTGAGTGATCCCTCCTAATCCAAAGTTTGTGAAAATAGATGTCCTCCACTTGCTGCTGACTAACAGGCTCCAATCTCTCTGTGCTCACCTGCTGCTCCTGTGGACTGGCGTTGAGGGACTGAATGGCCACTTCACATTCCTTACAGCTTCTCTTGACTAAAAGTCTTTCTCCTGTTCCTGTAAAACACCATCAAAATCTGAATGATGTATTTTTGTCAGTTATTGTGCAAACAAGCTGACTGTCGGAATTCAGAAGCTGAATAGCCTCTTCCTGTTCCTGTGTTACACAGTCAAGAGGCAACAGAGTCTCAGTGATGTACAGCACGGAAAAAGACCCTTCGATTCAGTTGTCCATTCTGACCAGATATCGTAAATTAATCTCGTCCCCCTTGCCAGCACTTGGCTCATATCCCTCTAAACCCTTCCCATGCGCATACCCATTCCAATGCCTTTTAAATGGTGTAACTGTGCCTGCGTGCACCACCTCTTTTGGGTGCTCATTCCATACACACAGCAGTCTCTCTTTGAAAGTGTTGTGCCTCATTTACCTTTATAAATCTTTCCCCTCTCACCTTAAACCTTCGACTTGTAATTTTGGACTCGCCTATCCTGGGATAAAGACATTGACTGTTTACCTTATCTATGACGCTCATAATTTTATAAACCTCTTTAAGGTCACCCCTCAGCCTTAACACTTGAAAATAGCCCCAGCCTATTCAAACTCTCTCTGTAGCTCAAACCCTCCAACATCTGCAAAATTCTTAAAAATCTTCTGCACCCTTTCAAGTTTGACAACATCTTTCCGACAGCAGGGAGACCAGAAAAAAAAGGCAACATTACAAAAGTGGCCAAACCCATGTCCTGGACAGGGGCAACATGTCTTGCAAACACATAAACTCAAAGCACTCACCAATAAAGGGAAAATCACCAAGTGTCTTCTTCACTGCGCTGTCTACCTGTGACGGCACTTTCAAGGAACTGAGAACCTGCACCACAAGGTGACACAATAGCTCAATTACTAGCATTACTACCTCAGAGCACAGCGTTCTGGGTTTCACTCCATCCTTGAATGACTGCCTGTGTGGAGTTTGCACATTCTCCCTGTGTCTGCGTGCGTTTCTTCCGGGTGCTATGTTTTCTGCCACAGTACAAAGATATCCAGGCAAGTGTAGATTGGCCATGCTAAATTGCCACAAGTGCCCAGGAATGTGTAGGTGAGGTGGATTAGCCATGGGAAATGCAGGCTCAGAGGGATAGGGTAGGGGTTTCTCCAATAGGATACTGGTTAGGGGGTCGGTGTGGCCTAGATGGGCCGAATAGGCTGTTTCCTCACTGTAGGTATTCGATAATTTAAATTGAGTTCTCTTTGAGTGGCAACTTTCGACAGAACCCTACCTACATATCTTGCCCTAATTTGTCTTGCCAAAATGCAACACCTCATACTTATGTAAATTTAACTCCATCCACCACCCCTCGGCTCACCTAATCAACTTTCCCCTTGTTCGGAGATATCATTTTTCACAGTCGACTACACCACCAAATTTGGTATTATCTGCAAGCTTACTGACCATACTTCATATACTCAAATGCAAATGATTTGTATTAGTGACAAAAGGCAGTGGACTCACTGTTGATCTTCGCGGCACGCCACTGGTCACAGGTCTCCAAGGTCATTGAACAAATATCCAGTGTCACGCCCTGTCTCCGATATTCCAGAAGATGTTGGATCTAAATGGCGAACTCTCCCTGGATCCCAGGCAGTCTGACCTTGCTAACCAGTCTACAGAACATGTTGGTTTTCCTACTGAATTCCATAAAGACAACATCCACTGGCCTGTCTTTATCAATCGTCTTCATCACTTCCTCAAAAAATTCCACCGAGTCAGTGAGACGTGATCTCCAATGTACAAAGCCCTCTTCAGTCCTTGTCTTTCCAAATGCGTATACATCCTTTCTCTCAAAACCCCCTCCAACAATTTAGTCACAATTGACGTCAGGCTTACCAGTCTATATTTACATGGTTTTACCTTCCTTTCTTAAATGATGACACTACATTAGCAGCCCTCCAGTATTTTGGCACCTCCCCTGTGGAAATCAATGATACAAATATAGCAGCAAAATGCAGAGAGACCTCTTTCCCAGCTTCCCACAAATGTCTGAGATACAACTGATCAGGTCCCCAAGGATTTGTTCACCTTTATGTGTTTTAAAATGTCCAACACATCCTTGTAATATAGAAGCTTTTCAAGATATCACCAAACATTTCCTCATTCTCTCGCTCTTGTAACTCCCTCCACATTAAATACTCAGGAGAAATACTCGTTTCATATCCCTCCCATCTCTTGTGGTTCCACACATAGGTAGCCTTACTGATCTTTAAGGTAGCCTATTCCTCCCTAGTTAATCTTTTGCCATGAAAGGATTTGTAGAATTTCTTCAATACCTCGTTAACCTTATTTCTAAAGCCAACTCGTATTCACATTTTTCTAGCCCGATTTCCCCATTGACTATACACTTACTGCCCTTATCCTCTGGGCATCCACTTGATTTCAGTTCTGTTTACCTGACATATGCCTCCTTTCTTACCTTGATCAGCGCATCAATATGTCTACCCATCCAGCACTCTCTGCACTCACCAGCCTTGCCCATCTCACTAATGGGAACACGTTGGCTCTGGACTCTCTGAAACCAAGTTTTGATGGCCTTGCATTTACCAACCATCACTTTACCTGCAAATCGAGTATTCCTATTAGCCTTTCACAGGGCTCAACTAACACTTTCAAAATTATCCTTGTTCAAAGTTAGAACCTTATTGTTTACATCAGGTCTTTCCTATTCCATAACTAGTTTAAACGTAATATTTATGCGTAACAGACTTGAAATGTTAAATAAACACTTCCTGCTCCTCTGTAACAGGCTCGAGAGACTGCATGGGATCCTCCTGTCCCTGTATAATAGCCACAAGACATGAAATGACACATCAACCCCTGGATTACGAGAAACCAATAAACTGTATCTGATGGAGATCCATCCCTTCTCAGTTACAGAAACAATGAACTCCAGGTGCCCTCTCAGTGACACCTCATACAGCTGCAGCGACAAATCCTGTTATTTTGAATGATTTTTTGGCAACGTGTGCTAATATTCCAGAGTTCCACCTTTTCAAGTAGCAACAGGCTAATCTTGGCTGAATGGCCTTCTCTTATCTCTCTGTAAGAGGTCCATAGGGACAGAATTGCTTCGGCCTGTTGCTGAGCAGCAGTCTCAGTGCTCTGTCTCAAGTTATGAAAGGATTTGAAAACAGGGCATTAAAACGTGGCATAGCCTCACGCTGGTCAGTAAGTATCATACTGTACGTTCAGGCATCTAGAAACTTACCCATCCGACGTTTTTTTTAATGTAGCCGATCTGTTATTTTATAACAGTTTTCTTTCATAAACAGAGTGGAACACATATAGACCCATGCAGTGTTCTGTTAATAATCTCGTACGCAAGGAAAAATAAATAAAAATTGTAAGATTTATGGTCCATCTCTCAGCAACCCTCATCCATTCTATCCAAAACCAGTAAATGTTCCCTTTTATTGTGATATGAAAAGTGATGTATGGAACAGGATAACTGATCCTATTTGTTCATTGACTGTGATTAATGCCAGTCTCGATGGATACTAATTATCCCAGTGGAGAGTTTCCATCTTTTAAATATAATTGGGCGCCGTTCAATGTGTTATTCCATAACATAAGCGGGACCATCACCGACAGCACTGACAGGGATCAGCAGATCCAGAGAGAGGGGGAGGAGAGATCAGAATCTGAGAACATTAGACTGGAATGTTCCAACAATGGATCATAATCTGAGAACATTACACCGGAATGTGCCAACAATGGATCATAATCTGAGAAAATTAGACTGGAATATTCCAACAATAGACAGGAGTTTATCCTATAATGTTTGGTGTCTTTCTACATATTATTGGTGGCCATTATCCTCGAAGATCTATTACGCTCTTCTCATTATTCAATATTTTTATTATCCCTTCCTGGCTGTCATTGGTGTTCCTAGTAAGTGTCACTGTTCATTTTTTTCTATAAACTAGTTATGACTGTGTTACTGTTCTTTCATATAGTCTACACTTCTATCCGCTATTATTGTTCCTGTTGAAACTCTGAATCCAGATATTCACTCTACAGACCACTACTAACTATATCAATGAAGGTGTTCAATTACTGCCTCCCTCTGCTCTGGCAATGTTACTCATGGGTCTCTGTGTTGACCTACTCAGTTTCAGCAGATAACCGCAAGATACTGTATCTTTGTCTTTGTTATTTAAATATTAAGAGCATGTAGGTCACTGCCTACTCTTCTGGTTACAAACTCCACTTCATTCCAGTGTTTCCAACCCATCCCTGACTAATGTCTGCGGCTGAAGCAGGCGAGTCAAAACTGTGGGAGATCCATTTGACCATGAGCTGATTCCTGACACCATGCCCTTTCCATTTCTAACTTGAAATACTCACCACTCCACAATGTATCTCATTGGCTTATTTCATCGCCTGTTTGAACTTTGAGTTATAAAATACAGCCTTAATGAAGTTAATAATCTGCTGCTGACGCTCCCGACTTCAAACCTGTTGAAGCAAATCTGATTCGAACACACACCAACCTCCCATCCAACTGTCATTCATGTGCACCCGGATATATATTGCTATTTTTATGGCAATGCTTTTATTTTAACATTTTCAAACACTTTATCTCTTCTGTCCATGAAAATTCTCTCATTCTCTCTCTGTCGATTAAATAAAAGCCTGTCAGTGGTTCGTATTTAAAATAGTTTCCTCCATGTGCGTTCCTTCTCAAACAATGTTTCACATTCAACCACGCCAATCGGGCACGTGCATACTCTCTCCCTCAGTCTCTGATGACACACACACACACACACACACACACACACACACGCAGATTGAGCAAACCTTCCCATTGTAGGCAGTCATCTGATGCGAGTGTGGTTATGGGTATTGTGTTGGCAAATGGGCCTCATTTAGACCGTGCTGTATTTCTGATGATAAAGCATCTTTGCTGCTGTGATTGTATGGCTGTAGAAGGTCAATCACTGAGTACCTTAAAATAGGAATTGATAGGTTTCTGAAGAATCTCTTAACAAAGTTTTTAAGACAGAACTTGTAATATTTTCTGAAAATATGTCAATGGCAAAATTAAGAGAAAGAAATGTGCAGTTTTCTTACTGTTTGATACCAGATAATTGAGGACCGGGAAATAGCAGAACTATGGACAAAATGCTTCAGGTCTGCCACCACAGAGGAAAACAAAACAAAAAAGAAAACTTCTTAGCAATACTAGGGATCTTTAGTCTGGCGAGAAAAAGGGAATGTAATGAAATTAGCAACTAACCGGTCTAAAGAAAGTATTGGACTGACATTAATGGGCATCGACAAAGTCAACAGAGATTTAGGAAATGGGAGTCATATTTGAGAAAGTGGCTTTTAGCAAAATTATGGAGAAGCTTTCAATGCAATACGAGTCGAATTTCAGAAAGTGTTTTGATAAAGCCCCAAGCCTATTGTGCGAATTCGAATCCTGTGGGATTGAGGCTAATATATGGTCATGGTTTTAGAATGGGAGAGCTGGCTGGAAACACTGAGTAGGAATAAAACAATATTTTTTTTAAATGGAAGACTAGTAGGATATAGCAAGGATCGTGGCTTTGGCCCCAGCTATTCCCAAAACACACCATATATTTGGTTGAGGGGCTCAAATGCAATATCCCCAACTCTGCTGACAGCACTGAACGATGACAGCATGTGAGTGGGTGAGGGGGATGTAAAAAAGCTCCAAAGTGACCGAGACAAGTGAAATTACTGGGAAAATACGTGGCAGGTGGAGACCAATGGGAGAGATGAGATGTTGTGCACATTGATTGGAATAATAAAATCGCAGCCTCTCATTTGAAAAAGGGCGTGGTTGAAAAATGTTGCTCTATGAAGGAACTTAAGCTGCATTTTTGTTTATTTCTGTGCAGCCCTTTCGGTACATGTAGGGCAATGAGTTCCAAAACCAGAAGTCAATACTGGGAATGGCATTGGCACGCTGACCAGTGTATATAGACCCAGCAAGTGGGGAACTGTGACATTGAAGTGAATCTGGATCTCCCTGTACACCAGTCACTGAATGCAATATTGCAGGAGCAGAAAGCAGGTAGGAAGATAAATGGTGTATTCACCTTCATTTTAGGGGCATTGAGTACAGGAGTAAGAGTAAGTGCAGCTGTACAGGGCTTTAGTGAGACCGCATCTCGAACATTGTACTGTATTGTGCGCAGCTTTGGTTTCCTTACCCAATAAAGGACAAACATGACATTGAGGGAGAGCTGTGAAGGATGACCAGACTGATCTCTGGGATGACAGGTTTGTTGTTGGAGCGGAGTTTGGGGCGACTGGGCTTGTATTCTATGCCGTTTAGGAAAATGAGTGGTGATCACAGTGAAATATATAAAACTCTGACAGGGCAAGACAGATTGGAAGCAGAGATGGTAATTCCCTGGCGTGGACGTCTAAAACAAAGGACCACAGTGTTAGGTACAGACAGGCCACTTTGCATTGAGATGAGAATAAATGTCTGCACTCAGAGACTGGCGAACCAGGGGTACTCTTTCCCAGATCAGGCTGTGGAAATCAAGGCGCTGAATATAAATAAGGATTTCTGGAAATTTGAGGGGTAGGGAGAGAGCAGGAGTATCGTGTGAAGATAGATCAGCTATCAGTCCAGGTTTTTCTCCAATGGCGCAGCAGCTGTGTTCCTTTGCAACACCGTTTTGTAGAAAATCGCGCAATATTAATAATGGGGTCTATGAGAAAAAGAGGGCAAGGGACGAACCCCCCAAAATATCAGTAAAGGCAAAAATTAATTTTAGTCTAACACACACTAGCACAGTCTAAAATACATCTTTAAATCACTTATTGTCATGAAACTGTCCTCTAAATGTAACACTTTCAAACTACAGTCACTGACTACAGCAGTGTACCTTTCACCACACTCTTCTCCAGAAAGCGCATGTGGTTGACTGACCACGTGATGCCGATGGGGAAATTTCAGTTCTCCTCAAGATTCTCCCACTGTTTGAAATAAAGTTCTTTCTAAATGTAGACTACAATTCCCGGTTTCAGGCTCAGTTTCAAGGCTTCCAAAGCGGATTGTATTCCTGTTTTAGCTGAACACATTGATTGTACATTTTGCAGACAGAGGATCCTGAGGCTGGGTTTTGCTGTTCAGCTGGTTCCCGGCAAGGAATCGCGTCACAGTGAATGAGAGTTCACTTCATGGATAAAGGTTCATGAATCACATTGCGGCCAAATTATATTTAATCAACACGCGTTATCTGAGAACTGCCTGTATATTGAATGGAGGAGCAAAATTGTTGTGCTGAAGGGACTCCAGCAGTTCTCATTTTATATTTCACAATGTTTAACCATATTAAGGCATACGAATATTGTATGGGTAAAACTGCATGAAGGAGATGTTTAGCCATTAACTAGCACAGGGAAAGCTCAATGTGTTGTGTGAAGTACTCATTTCCCTATGTTACTGTGCAGTCTGTGGGAAAGCTCTGTAAATGTTGTCACAAACCATCAGATGTTAGGGTGGAGGTCTCTGCAGGGTCAACAGGACTATGTTTCCCATACCCTTTTCTGACACCAAGGTTGGGGCCGGCTGTTCTCATCAGGTATATCCTTTAAGAGCTCAGACCAGTTGATACAATTGAGTGTCTTGCTTGGCTGTTTCAGAGACCATTGAAGAGTTTATCACATGTCTGTGTGTCTTGAGTCACTTTTAGGCCAGACCAGGAAAGCACGGGAGACTCACTTCCTGAAAGTATATTGGGAAGGAGATAGATGTTTCCAATCAACATTGGACACAAGATCACTGTTACTGACACCAGCTTTTACAGCTCGATATGTTAATACTTGTTTTTATTATTCCACCAGCTGCTCAAGCATTAGCCTGGTCTGTATTAATAATCCAATGACAATTCCACAACAGCACTTTCTCCGCATGGGGACCTATTGGAAACCACACTGAGCTGCTTGACAACTCTGTTAAGAAAAGAACTCCAACCAATTTTGACTGTCGTGATGGGACTGATGGGGTGATAATTGGTCTGATTGTATTTATTCCCCTCTTAGGGAACTGGACATAGCTGAGTAATTTTCCACTTTGCCAGGGAGATGTCAGAGTTGGAGCTGGAATGAAACAGCTTCCCCAGGGACACGGCTTGTTGTGTAGCACAACTCTTCAGTCCTATTGCAGGAATGGGGTCAGGGCCCATTACCTTTGTCGTATCTACTGTGTTCAGCTGTTTCTTCATGTCACGCGCAACGAATCGAATTAGTTGTGATTCTGTGGGCATCATGACAGGGTGAGGTGGATCATTGACTCAACATGTCTGGCTGAGGATAGTGCAGACACCACATAATTGATTTTTACACTGATGTACAGAACGGTTCCATTATTTAGGATGGGGATATTTATGGAGTCCTCTCCTCCAGTAACTTGTTTAATGGTCCATCGACATTTATGCTTATATTTGGCAGGATGACAGAGCTTAGATCAGATTTGTTAGTCGTGGGATCATTTCTGCCTCTGTACCAGATGTTAGTTCTGCTGTTTCGAATGCAACCAGTCAATTGTGGTAGCTTTGATGGGTTGTCTTCAGGTAAAGGTACACATGGTACTGACCCTGGCATGTTCACCCACACTCGGCACTGAACCATAGATCTGCTTGATGGTGATAGTGTACTGAGAGATTATCTTGAGCGAAAGGTTGCAGATTGTCATTGAATACAATTCTGCTTCTGCTGCTGCTGTGATCTACAGCATCAGATGATAACCCAGTTTAAGCTGCAATGTCTACAATTCAATTCCACTGACTATCCCCCAGTTCACACCGAGACACATTCCCCCAACAGCTCTGTATTCACTGACCTACTCTGGTTTCTGGTGCGGCAACCCTTCCATTTTCATATTCTCATTCTGCTGAAATTCTTTCCTTGTTGTCACGCCTCCAATTTGTTACTTTCACTCAATCAATTTAAGGTATTAATCTGAATCTTTTCCTTTCAGTAATACCATCTTCAGTATTTGAAGTGAATGTGTTTCCTTCTGTTCTTCTCCCTGACGATGATTCTGAACTCCGCAGTGTCAGTGATGCCAGCCTTCTGCAGTTTCAGAGTCAAGGAACTTATGCGTTATCATTCGGTTCCCAGAGTATGGTGCTCCATGTTGGACAGAATGTTTGGGCATCTTTAACATATGTCGTTGTAAATTGTTCAAAAACAGAAATTGCTGAAGAAATTGCTGAAGATGTTGCAGCATTTTCTGGAGTGAATACAGATATAAACTTGCAGGTCCAGTGAACCTTCTACAAAGCTCCCTGTTTCTCCAGCAATTTTTGGTACTCTATGTCCAGTATCGATCGTTATTTGTTTAACTGAAAATTTGTTCTATGCCCCTATTCATTTCTGGATAAACACAGCAGGTCTGTCAGCATCTGCAGAGACAGAGAAACAGAGTTAGTGTTTCAAGTCTAGTGTGAGACTTCTTCAGTACTGAAAATGATTAGAAAATGTGGTTTTAAACCCCGTGCCAGAGATGGGGAATGGGTGACAGGGAAAAGAGAGTGTGACAAAAGATAAATGAAGAGTATGTAAAGCGGGTTTAAATTAAGGTGTAACTGGGGGAAAGGAGTTCTCTCTATTGAGTGCAAGGTAAGCAAGACACAAGCACGCAAGGCCATAGGGAGGCCAGAAGGGGACATTTTGAAGATATGGTCTTATATAGATCTGGCCATAGATACTTTTTCATTGTCGAGATCATCACCCCCTTTAGACAAATAAATTCAGGTGCTTGACCTCTTATTGTCACTTGTAAGCATTTCATGCTGCATCAGTATTTAATATGGAGAAAGACAAATAACAGTATGAAGTTTGGGCTGAGTACTGTTTTACTGTCATGTTTCATATAGTTTCAAATTTGCAGTACTTAACTTAAAATGTATGTTCTTGAAGTTAGTATCAGATGGAGTGTAGAAGGTTGTGGGGCTGACATTCCAGAAGTTTATGAAATCATGAGAGGTATGGATCAGGTGAATATCCAAGGGTTTTTCCACAGGATGGGAGAGTTCAACCATAGAAGGCATAGGCTTAAGTTGAAACGGGGAACATTTACAAGGGACACAGAGACAATGTTTTTACACAGAGGGTGTTGTGGAAATGGAATGAGCTGCTACAGGAAGAGTGGTAGATCCATGTACAGCTCCAACATCTGAAACTCATTTTGACAAACATGTGAATGGGAAACATTTAGAGGCATATGGGCCAAATGAAAGCAGATGGGGCTAGTATAGTTTGCAAAACCTGGCCAGCATGGGCATTGAGGAAAGATTCACGCAGGGTCAGTGTGGTTTGGTGAAAGGGAAGTTATATTTTGCCCTGTAAGATCATGCAAACTTTTTCTGGAGATGCCTGAAAATGTAACAAGCGGATTTGATATGGGGGGAATCTGATAGACAAGAGGCTTTCCAGAGATTTTCCACAGGGTATGACCAAATAAAAGATCTTACTCAAGCCAGAAGCTCGTAGGATGACGAATAATGTATTGACATGCGATGGTGATTGGTGAACACATAGAAATCGGAGAGTCAGGATGAATGGATCTTTATGATAAATGTGAATTTGCTGGAATACCACACATATCAGTCCGATGGCATCAGTTATTGACAGTCTATACTGACAGCCTGTAGGAGGGAGCTGAGTGCAATATACATCCGAGTTTGTGGATGACACTGAGAATCAAAAGGCAGGCTGTTATTTAACGGAGAGGACTTCCAGAAAAGGAGCAGTACAAAGAGATTGGAGTCGTCCTGTGTATGAAACATAATGTCAGCATGCTGATGCAGCAAATAACTAGGTTGGGACAGTAGGCGGCTTCCTGGGATGAAATGGTTGACTTACTGAGAACCTCGATAATAGTGAAGCGATTATTCATTGGGGTTAAATGAATGGTGAGTGATACTGCTGAAATATCCAACACACAGAAAGGGCTTGAGAAGGCAGATATTGAGAAATTGTTTCCATTCCTGGGCAGAGTGTCACACTCGAGGATATAGGTACCGAAAAAGAAGTATCGATTGCAATCTGAGATGCAAAGTGGTGTCTTACCTCAGAATATAGTAAATGTCTGGAATTCCCTAACCCAGAGAGGTGTGGAGGGATACAAGGTGTCGGCAAGAAAGTGGAGTTGAGCACTGGAGTAGATCAGCCATATTCTTATTAAATGACAGGACTAGCTTGATGGGCCGAATGGCCTACTCTTGTTCCTATTTATTAATTTCACATGATATGCTTTTGGAAAGTAACTGGGTATTTTTCTGGAAGTTGTGTTGTACAATGTTGCACTCAGGGAGAGCAGATGATTTGTTTGAGTTAACCCCGGGTGGGGTATGGGGGCTGTATTCCCAGCGAATCTGGGTCTGTAACATGACAAATATCTGGAGCAGAAGTTACAGAGAGGGGAAGCCTGGAAAGAGGGATTGGGGGTGGGTGTCGGTTCCTGACCTAGCCTAGATTTTCCAAGTATGTTTCCGAAACTACACCTCACCATCGGAGTGGCCTCGATCTTCCCCTCTGTATCAGGTCTGAAGGGCTGAATAGAACATCAGAACACAGGGCTGAGGGATACGAATGGGCCATTCGGCCCTTGGACACTACTCCACTAGTAAATAAGCTCGTGGCTCATCTCATAGTGGTCCCAACTACACTTCTCTCTCCATGCGCCATTATCCCTGATTCACCTGTCTATGGGCAATCAGGTGAAACCATGCACAATATAATATAAAGATTCAGCCATCCCAAACTTCTGGGAAAGAGAATTCGCGCTTGAATGAAATCCCACTTGGAGAATTTCTCCTAATTCTTGCTCTGACTGAGATTAGACGGAGTTACTGTTTCTTTTTCTAGTCCCACTCCTCCACTGCTCCCAACAAATTTTAAATGTGACCAGGTTGGTGATATGGCAGATCATAAAGCTCTCAGACTGTCAGGTTCAGTGGAAGGAACAAGTCAGGCAGATTTCTTTAGTCAGCCACAATTAACTAAGAGAACTAACGGGTGTGCATGTTGGATCTGTGATTAGCACTGCTACGTCACATCACCAAGGAGCTGGGTTCAATTCCAACCTCGGGCGACGCTCTGTGTGGGGTTTCCTCACAATGCTCCAATTTCCCCCCACAGTCGAAAGATATGCAACTTATAGTGGATTGGCCATGCTAAACTGCCCATAGTGCCCAGGGATGGGTAGGTTAGTCATGGGAAATGCAGGTTCACATGGAAATGGAAGGGCGGGCAGATCAAGGGGGATGCTGTTCGGAGGGTCAGTGTGGACTTAATGGATGGGATATCCTACTTCCACACTGAAGAGATTCTATAAAAATGACAATAAATTTGGACTATACCCAGTAGGTATCTATCTGATCCACTCTCCTCTAGGTCTTGTATATTTTAATAAGATCACCTGTTTCCAAGAGTGACCTGTTAAAGCCTTTGGAATATAAGGTACTCATTCCTGGAATACGTGAAGTGAAACATCTCCGAACTACTTCCAATATAATTATATCCTTCCTCAGATAAGGAGACAAAGAAAAAATAATCTCACACTCAGAGCTTGTGTTTTATTTTTGTTTTCTCAGTGTTGTAGATCTTTGTAACTCTCTTCCCCACAAATCATTGAAGGCAAAGGTATTGAATATTTTTGAGGCACAGACAGAAGGTTCATAAATAACAATGGAGTCGAGGATTATCGGGGATTGGCAGGAATGGGCGATCTGGAGGGAAATGTAGACGATAGTACCAAATGACACGGCTCCAGAACATCCAGGAATATAATTCAAAACTGATGGAAGCTCAATGTATATTCGGATGGCTTTAATTCATGAAAGCTCCAGGATTATGTTTTTTCAGGACTTTTCAGCGGCGGTGATACAGAAAATAAAATATTGTGATGACGTCAAGAGAAGAGTAATGGAACTCAGGATTCAGTATTCCTTATGGTTCCCAACGGTGCTTCGTATTGCTTTGAATGGATCCATGAACTTGTCTGACTCTCCAGAGAAAGCAAAAACTTTGTGGACATTTTAAAGTAAGCTGGATGTTGAGATAAT
Organism: Hemiscyllium ocellatum; assembly: GCF_020745735.1. Lineage (NCBI taxonomy): Eukaryota > Metazoa > Chordata > Chondrichthyes > Orectolobiformes > Hemiscylliidae > Hemiscyllium > Hemiscyllium ocellatum. The sequence continues at coordinate 523,781 of NW_026869017.1, forward strand.
CATGTTTCTCTCTCAAAGAAATTTTGTTGGATTTTTCTGGTATCAACCAGTGTTACATTATAGTCGGGGATTGGTAGAATACTCACTTTTAACTTCTTCATACTATCATTACTCGTTTTCTCTTTCTTTGCTTGTGTCTGGGGTGCGGCTCAAGCTGGAGCGATATACAAATGTGGTTGTGATGATTAAGTGCCCACCTATTAATTGTTATTAATTGCCCTGGATGCCATATTGGAAGCGGGCAGAAGATAAAGTTTTGTGATATGTAAGCGTCCCCATTGGGTAGGGTGTTGGGGGGTTGGGGGGTGGAGTTGAGAAAACTCTATAAAGTGCCATTGGTACTTTGGATTTTGTTTCGTTCTTTTTTTAATGTTTTTAGCTTTGGAAAGTTTTGAGAGCTTGTTGGTTGCAGTAGTTTTAGTTTGTACAGATTTAAGCTCGATGAGTCTTTTGTCATCAATACTTAGCGATGTGTAATTCGATATGAAATTCTCTCTCGAGTTCAAATGTTGCTCCAGTATGTTATGGATAATGATGTGCTTAAACGGTGTACCTGGAACATGAAGGGGAGCCATCTGCCATTCAAGAGGGAAAATGTACTTTATCGTCTCACAAAAGAGAGAGTGAATGTTGTTCTATTGCAGGAGATGCACCTTGATTACAAGGAACGTTTGACGTTACAGCAGGGAGGGTTTGATCGGGTTTATTTCTCATGTTTTAATACTAAGAGTGGGGGAAATCATAATGGATAGGAACAATCTTTCATTTAAATTACTAGATTATATTAAACACCCATGGAAGGATCGTAATCCTCAAAGCCTTGAACTATGGGAATTGATACATTATTTTGAATGTTTATTGCCACCCGGTGCACCCTCTCAAGCTCCTGGAAGATGCCTTTCCCAAATTAAGTTATCTTGCATCGTGGCACATTATTGTAGAAGGAAATTTCGACTGTCTTATGGCCCTACGGTGGACAGAATATCCAAACGTCCCTCAATATCCTCGTTATAATGTATGCAATTAGTGAATTTGTGTGCAGAACTAGAGCTGGTGGATGTCTGGAGGCAAATCTGCCTCACAAGTAGGGATTTCATTTTCTTCTTTAACCCACAGAAATTGCACACGAGGGTTGATGTCTTCCCCCTCGCTGCAACAATCCTAGATTCGGTGGCAACCTGCGCAATTCGGAATATTATCCCAACATACCGGCCCCAGAAGTGGGATAGAAGTCACATAAGATTATGTTGTATGCAGATGGTCTTATGTTTTTGTCAAATCACGCAATTTTGGTAGCTCACGTGATGCAATGATTAATTCGCTTATTACTTTTTCGGACTTTAAGATTATCTTTACAAAGTTGGAGGCCATGCCTATGGGAGATCTTGGGGAAATGCGTGATGTTGAGGGCAAATCCTGGTTTCCTTTTAAATCGTCACGGGGATGGTTTCCCTATCTCAGTCTATTCATTACATCCATCTTTGATCATTGATTTAACGTGAACTATGTCGATTTGTTTGACAACATTAAACAAGACCGTCAAAGATGGGAGGCAAATCCAATATCCTAGCTCGGTTGGAAAGCTGCTCTTAAAATGAATGTCCTTCCTTATTTGTGATACCCCTTGTGAATGCTTCCTTTGATGTTTTCCAGACAGATATTTAAGAGACTTTATGGCTGGTTTATCTCTTTTACATGGCAACATAAGCGACTTTTTATCAAGCTAACCAGATTGCAACTAACCCACAGATTGTGGGGAGTAGATTCATTTAACCTGCACATCTTTGGGCTGTGGGAGGAAACCCACACAGACATGGCGAGAATGTTAACTCCACGCAGCCAGTCACCCAAGACCAGAACCAAAGCTGGGACCCTGGTGCTGTGAGGCAGCAGCGCTAACCACTGTGTCACCACGTGTTAATTGATGGAGAACTAATGATATAATTTGATCAAATAATTCGTACGTATGGACTACCTGGTAAATACCTCTTCTGCATTTTTTTTTCAAGATCAGAGGTTTGATTTTTAAAAAAGCAGATTTTTAACATACTCTTACAGATCCGATGGAGGGAAGAGGGTGCCTATTGCTCAGAATACACTCTCTGTCATTACCCTCTATCATTAGTTGGAGAGTGTCCCCTCAGACAAGACTCTGAAGCTTTGTGATGCCTGCGAGAGAGAGTTCAGAACACTTCAGAGACATGGGAGGATATTTGTGAAAATGCTCAAAGGATTTTGATCTGTAGTAGGACCCATTCAATGCAGTTGAAAATTCTTCATAGGGTCTATCTGACACCAAATTGTCTCTCAAAATGCAAAGTGGGATTACCTTCATGTCCTAAATGCAGAATGACTACAGGCACTCTTACTCATTGCTTGTGGTCCTGTTACAGGCTTCATCTAAATGTGAGCACTGTGGTAGGTGTGATAGAGTGGGTATTGAGGACTGAATTGGAGATGGACCTGGTTTCTGTTTTCCTGGTTCTGCCCAGGGTAGTTTCCACAGATAAACATGGGGAAAAATAAAGGTATCCTTACTTTCCGTACTTTCCATGTTAGTAAATATAGTCTTTTGGGTCGTCGTCAGCTCTTCATGGAGAATATCCCTTTCGAGTTTATCACTGGTATGGTGCACCAAAAAAACAAAGATTTATATGAGACATGGCAGCCCTTTTTGGATTACGGCAATACAGGGTTATCGGCCACTCCAAGAAGGGTTTTTATATAACCATGACGATATTGTCTAATGAATCTAATATCCATCGATGAAGAACCATGAACATAAATAAATGTATCAGTTAATGCTCTTGATGAACGAGAGCTGTCGTTTTGTTGTGCTGAGGTGTATTGTTTATTCATTATTTATTGTTTAGTTTTGTTTTTCTTCTGTCTGTGTAGTGTTTTAACTTGTTTTGTATATACATGCAACTGGATGTATTTTTTTCAGTTATTTGAGTTGTGTTGTTATTGATTTATTATAATATTAAAAATCTCTTTTTCAATAAAATATTTTTGAAAATTAAAATGCTAACATTGATAGAATAGAGTCACAAAGTACTCTCATCAGAGAGACCACTCATGTTGGTTTCTCCTGAGGATCACCATACCTCGGGTGATGGGGTGAGGTTGAGAGAGCGTCCCTTTCATGGTAACCTCTGTAGGTGTGGGGAACCGAGCCTGCACTGTTGGCCTCCCTCTGTATCACAAACCAGCCGTCTGTCCAACTGAATGGGAGAACTTTGTGACTTATACAGACAGAAACAGTCTCAGACTAAGGGTAAAAGAAACATTCATAACAAGTAAAGTGGTACAATTCACGTAATTGTCAAGATGACGGCTAAGTGTAAAAACGGTCTCTGCTCGAAATTGTATTTTATAACAAGACGTGTTTAGAAGCTGTATTTGTTTTAATATCATTAAGGTGAGTCAAGTGAAATAACCAGAATTATTAAGTGTGATTGGATATCTATAACCATAAAATAAGTGTAGATTTTTGTTTGGTCTGGGTAAAGCATGCTGACCATTGCATGAAAGTATAAATATGATGGAATATATTGTTAGGTAGCCGTAACCATGGGAAATGCCCTCAAACAGGCGCTTGAAATAAAAGGGTAAAAGTGTCTGAGTGCTGTTTGGCCAATGACAGGAATCTCGGGGGTTGAATGACTCAAAGTTCCCGTAACATGGAGCTGAGAAGACCATCAGTTCAGCGGGGACCTTATTAAATGCCACAGCATGTTTGAAGGGCTGAATGGCCTCAGCATGGTTTGAATTGTATGTGATTTGAAAAACGTACTTCTCTACTCCTTCCTCTTATATGTTATACACTGGGAAACTGCAATTTCCTGAAACTGGGAATTATTTGGAACATTATCTGGAACATTCCATAATCGGCATTCTCCAGAATATTCCATGATTGTGTGGAATGTTTTACAAAGGCGAGAGATAGAGAGAGAGAGTAAGCGTTGCATGCAGTTATGAGAGTCGGGGGTAGGTGCGATCACAGATATACAGTGAGTGTGAGGGAGCAGAGAGAATACGGTGACACTTATCCTGAAAGAGCAGGGAAGGTTATTGATATTTGTCCTGTACTACTGGACATTTCTTCAGACTTCAGATACTGCACTGAGCTGAGCGGTGAACTCAGACCATGATTGGTGGGTCTAGTGGTGTGGCTCCCTCTGGGAAGAGAATGTTCTCCCTCTGTAGTAGCCCATCTGATACGCCAGCCATGTTCCATCAACAAACCATGGTGTAATTGCCCCTTATCTGCCAATCTGCCATTTCCCTGCCTTTGCTTTGTATCCATCTAATCCTATCCTATCTGTGTATTTGTCCAAATGCCTTTTCAATGTTGTTATTGTACCCACTTCAATCACTTCCCCTGGCAGCTCAGTCCATATGCGTACCACACGCAGTGTTAAAAAGATGACCCTCAGGTTCCTGTTTTATTTTTCTCTCCAAACATGAACGGATGTCCTCTCATCTTCGATTCCCCAACCTTGCAAAAAAAAAGTATTCACCCCAGGCATGCATCTTATAATTTGATAAAATCTATACTTCCATAAGAACCACCTCAGTTTCCTACTCTGTAAAGAAATAAGTTCTAACCTGTCCAAATTCTTCCTATAACTCAACCCTTTAGCCCAGGAAACATCTTGTAAATTACTTCTACATTATTTTTTGTTCAATGATATCCTTTCTCGAGAAAGATGAACAAAACTGAACACAATACTCCAACTGTAGCCTTACCAACATTCTGTACAACTGCAACATAACGTCCCAACTTCTATACTCAATGCCCTGATGTAAGCCAGTGTGCCAACAGCCTTCCTCATGGTCCTGTGTACCTGTGACCCAAATTTCAGATAACCGTGCACCTGATCTCCAACGTCGTTTTGTTCTACTACACTCCTTAAGTCCATTCCATTCATCCTTAAACTCCTACCTGGATTTGACATTCCACAATTATCTATATTAAACTCCATTTGCTATTTCTCAGCCCACTTTCTCAGCTGGTCAAGGTATTGCTGCAATTTCTGATAATGTTCCTCTCTCTGAACGATGCCTCTAATTTTAGTATCATCTGCAAACTTACTAACCTTGCGTTGTGCACTCTGATCCAAATCATTGATATAGATAACAAATAGCAATGGGCCCAGGACCGACCGCTGAGGCACCCCAATTGTCACAGGCTTCCAGTCCGACAAGCATAACTCCACCATAGCCGTTTGCTTCATAATGTTAAGCCAACTGTGTCGCCAATTTGCCAGTTCACGTTGGATTCTATGTGATATAATCTTCTAGAGCGGGCTACTGTGTGGATCCTTATCAAAGGTCTGACTGAAATCGAAATAGAAGATGTCTACCACTGTGCCCTCGTCACTTCCTCAAAAATCTCTAACAAACTTTGTAAGGCATGATCCGCTACGCACAAAACGAAGTTGACTGCTTCAAATCAAACTTTGTATTTCCAAATGCATGCACATTTTATCTTTCAGAAGCTTCTCAAGTGGTTTAGCGAAAACAGGTGTGAAGCTTACTGGTCTATATTTCCTGGGCTGTTCTTTGCAGCCACGCTGGAATAAGGCACAACGTTTGCTACCGCCCAGTCTTCCAGATCTTGGCGCCTAGGCTTTACCTCTCGCTTCTTGCAGTGTTCTTGGATGTATCTGGTCAGGACCAAGAGATTTGTCTGACTTTGTTCATTCTAATATATCCAACAGCAATTCTGCTGTGATATGGACAGTACCAAGATTTGACAACTAACCTCCTAAAGTTCACAGGTCTTCATGTCTTTCTTCATGGTAAACACAGAGGGGAAATTGAGGAATTCACCAATCTCTTGAGGTTTTACACATGCATTTTGGATTTTAAAGCATCCTATTCTTTCCCTAGCTTCTTTATCTTTATTATACTGAATTTGGATTCTCTCTAAATTTCTCAGCCAAGGCTATCCCATACTCCCTTTTCGCCTTGCTGATTTCCTTCTTCACTAAACTCCTCTATCTCCTGTATACCTCCAGGGATTCCCTTGAACCGAGCTGCCTGAACCTGAGCCACGCCTCCATTTTTTTCTGGTCAGAGCCTCAATATCTCTTGACATCCAGGGTTCTCTCTTCCAGTCTCACTTTGCCTTCACCCTCACAGGAAAATGGAAACCTTGAACTCGAGCTCTCTCACTTTTAAAGCCCTCCCACTTGCCCGAAATCCTTTTACCTCGAAACAAACAACTCCAATCATCCCCTGCAATCCCCTGTCTAATTCCAACAACACACGCCTCGCCTCAATTTAGAAGTTGAATCTGTGGATCAATTTTGTCCCTCCCATAACTATTTTAAAATTAATACAACTCTAATCACTTTTCTCAAAATGCTCCTCCACTTTATCTCCTTCACCTATCCTGCCCTATTTCCCAACAGTAGGTCGAATGTGTCCCTTCCCGAGCATGTTATTCTATATATTGATTGTGGAAACTTTCCTGAACACACTTAACGAATCACTTTCCATCTAAGTTCTTAACCATCTGGAAGTCCCAGTCTATGTTCGGAAAATTGAAATCACCTATTATAACAATCCTGTTGTTCCTGCAAGTCTCCCCAGTCTCCCTGTATATTTCTTCCTCTAATTCCCATTGCTGATTTGGAGGCTTATAGTGCAACCACTATAACATTACCATCCCCCTCTAACTACTTTGCACCATTCACCAAACCTCATTGGATATTATCTCAGTCATTTCAACTTTAAATACTGGTGTGATACTCGCCTTAATCAGTACTATTGGTATTTAAACTGTTTCCATTTACATCTCTCCATCGCAGTGATTTTCACGTCATGGCACCCCTTGTTAAGGCACAGTGGAGATATGGAGCTGTAAATGGATGGGAGCCGCACATCCTGTCACTTTCAGCATTGTTTGCAAGTTTCCCCACACTGGGCTGCAATCTAACACAGTGTCACCGAACAATGCAACAGTCTGGGTTTATATATGAATGAACCAATGCGGTCTGCACAGCTCCCCACTCTGGACATTTAGCCCATGATTATAGGTCGAGCAGTGGTGTGGGCTGCACAGAATTCCATTCTGGATATTGCTGGGTTGCATTCAGCAGTACGCTAGCCGGATCTACACAGTGCTCCATCATGAACATATAATGGATGGAGTGGTTATGTGAGTTGGATTGCGAATGTGAGAGAGCTAAACATCTGGCAATACCTTTATTATTTGTTTTCATTCTTGTGATTGGACCCTGTGTCCCAGTCTCGAGCAGTTGAATGACTGCTTTCTGTTCCTGTGTCCCAGTCTCGAGCAGTTGAGTGACTCCCTCCTGTCCTGTGTCCCAGTCTCGAGCAGTTGAATGACTGCTTTCTGTTCCTGTGTCCCAGTCTCGAGCTGTTGAGTGATGGCCTTCTGTTCCTGTGTCCCAGTCTCGAGCTGTTGAGTGATGGCCTTCTGTTCCTGTGTCCCAGTCTCGAACAGTTGAATAACTGCCTCCTGTTTCTGTGTCCCAGTCTCGAGTAGTTGAGTGATGGCCTTCTGTTCCTGTGTCCCAGTCTCGACCAGTTGAATAACTGCCTCCTGTTCCTGTGTCCCAGTCTCGAGCTGTTGAATGACTCCCTCCTGTTTTTGTGTCCCAGTTTCGAGCAGTTGAGTGACTGCCTCCTGTTCCTGTGTCCCAATCTCGAGCTGTTGAATGACTCCCTCCTGTTTTTGTGTTCCAGTCTCGAGCGGTTGAGTGACTGCCTCCTGTTCCTGTGTCCCAGTCTCGAGCAGTTGAGTGACAGCCTCCTGTTCCTGTGTCCCAATCTCGAGCTGTTGAATGACTCCCTCCTGTTTTTGTGTCCCAGTCTCGAGCGGTTGAGTGACTGTCGCCTAATCCAAGTTTTGTGAAAATAGATGTCCTCCTCCTGCTCCAGAGTAACAGGCTCCAATAGCTCTGTGCTCAACTGCTGCTTCTGTGGAATGGAGTTGAGGGACTGAAGCCTCTTCACATCCTTTACCACTTTTCTTGAGTAAAAGCCCTTCTCTTGTTTCTGAAAAACACCATCAAAATCTGAATGATTTATTTTTGTATTTGATTCTCAGTAATTGAGCAAACAAGCTGACTGACAGTATTCAGAACCTGAATAACCTCCTTCTATCAATAGACTCTCAGAGATGTACAGCACGGAAAAAGATCCAGCGGTCTGGTCATCCATACAGATCAAATATCCTAAATTAATCTCGTTCCCCCTTGCCAGCAGTTGGACATCTCCCACTAAACACTTCCCATGCATGTATCCATCCAAATGCTTTTTAAAAGATGTAACTGTACCTTTCTCCACTACCTCTTTTGGCTGTTCAATCCATACACACAGAAGTGTCTGTGTGAAAATGTTGTTTTAGCGTCCCTTTTTAAATCTTTCTCCTCTCACCTTAAACCTTGGTTATCTATATTTGGACTCGTCTATCCTGTGAAAAGACATTGACTGTTTACCTTATCTATGATCCTCATGATTTTATAAATCTCTTTAACGTTACCCCTTAGGCTCAATACTTGAAAATAGCCCCAGCCTATTCAAACTCTCCCTGTAACTCTAACCCTCCAACACCTGCAACATTCATTTAAATCTCTTCTGCACCCTTTCAAGGTTGACAACATCTCCCCGACAGCAGGGAGGGGAGCCCAAAATTAAAGGCAATATTACAAAAGTGGCCAAATATCCTGTACAGGTCCAACACGTCATGCAAATGCTTAGAGTCAAAGCACACACCAATAAAGGGAAGATCACCAAGTGGCTTCTTCACTATGTTGTCTACCTGTGACGGCACTTTAAAGGAACTGAGAACCTGCACCACAAGGTGCCTCACAGGACAGCGATCTGGGTTTAATTCCATCCGTGAATGACGGACTGTGTGGTATTTGTACATTCTCCCCGTGTCTGTGTGAGTTTCCTCCGGGTACTATGTTTTCCTCCGACAGTATAAAGATATACAGGTAAGGGTGGATTGACCATCCTAAATTGTGCATGGTACCCTGGCATGTGTGGGCGAGATGGATTGGCCATGGGAAATGCAGGCTCAGCGGGATAGGGTAGGGGTTTGTCCAGTGGGATACTGTTGAGAGGGTCGGTGTGGACTCGATGGGTAGAATAGCCTGTTTCCTCACTGTAGGGATTCCATAATTTCTATGGAGTTATCCTTGATTGGCGACTTTCAACAGGACCCTACCTATATTTCTTACTCTGATATTTCTTGCCAAAACGCAACACCTCACATTTATCTAAAATAAACTCCATCTGCCACTCCTCAGCTCACCACTCAACGTCTCATTATATTCTGAGACATTATTCTTCACTGTCGACATTACCACCAAAATTGGAATTATCTACAAACTTACTGACCATACTTCACTTACTCAAGTACAAATGATGTGCATAAGCAACAAAAGACTCACTATTGATCTTTGTGGCACACCACTAGTCACAGGTCTCCAAGTTCAGTGAACAAACGTCCACTGTCACGCCCTATCTCCAATATTCAAGAAAAAATTGGGCCAAAATGACGAGCTCTCCAGGATTCCCGGCAGTCTAACCTTGATAACTAGTCTACCATGTAGAACATTTTGGCTATCTTACTGAATTGCATAAAGATAACATCCACTGCCCTGCCGTCATCAATCATCTTCTTCACTTCCTCAAAAATTCCACCCAGTCAGTGAGACGTGATCTCCAATGTACAAAGCTCTCTTCAGTCCTTGTCTTTCCAAATGCATATACATCCTTTCCATCAACCAACCCCCCCCCCCCAACAATTTAGTTACCATTGACGTCAGGCTCACCGATCTATATTTAGCTGTATTTTCCTTACTTTGTTAAATAATGACACTATGTTAGCATGCCTCCAGTCTTTTGACGCCTCACCAGTGTAAATCAATAATACAGATATATCAGCAAAAAACTTGAGCAATCTCTTTCCGAGCTTCCCACAAACTTCGAGGATACAACTGATCAGGTCCCAGGGATTTCTTCACCTTTGTATGTTTTAAAATGTCCGATATCTCCTTGTAATATAGATACTATTCAAGATATCACTATATATTTCTTCCTTCTCTCACTGTTGTAATCTCCTCTACAGTAAACACTGAGGAGAAATACTTATTTAGTAACCCTTCCATCTCCTATGGTTACGCACATAGGTTGCCTTACTGACCTGTAAGGTGCCCTATTCTCTCCTAGTTAATATTTTGCCATTAAAGGACGTTACAGTTGCTTCAATGCCTCGTTAACCCTATTTCTAAAGCCATCTCATATCCATTTTTTTCTGGCTGGAGTTCCCCATTGACTATACACTTACTTCCCTTATACCCCCCTCGGGACTCACTTGATCTCAGCCCTGTTTACCTGACATATACCACTTTCCTTAACTTGACCAGAGCATCAATATATCTAGCCATCCAGCACTCCCTGCACCCACCAGCCCTGCCCATTTCACTAATATACACACGATGGCACTGGACTCTCTGACACCAAGTTTTAATCTCCTTGCATTTTCCAACCATCCCTTTACCTGCAAATAGGGTATCCTAATCAGCCTTTCACAGGGCTCACCTAACACTTTCAAAATTGACCTTATTCACAGTAGGAACTTTAATGTTTACATCAGGTCATTCCTGTTCCACAACTAGTTTGAAACTTATATTTATGTGTAACAGATTTGAAAGTTAAATAAACACTTCCTGCCCCTCTGGAACAGGTTCGAGAGGCTGAATTGGCTCCTCCTGTCCCTCTGTAATAGACTGGAGAGGCTGAATGACCTCTTCCTGTCCCTCAGAAATAGACTCAAGAGATTTCATGGCATCCTCCTTTCCCTGTGTAACAGACCCGAGACATCAAATGACACAGCAACCCGTGGATTACGCGCTGACGGTAAACTGTATCTAATGGTGGTCCAACCATTCTCAGTTACAGAAACACAGAGAACACAATGTACTCCAGGTGCCCTCTCAGTAACACCTCATACAGCTGCAGTGACACATCCCTTTGTTTTGAATGATTATGTTGGCAAAATGTGCCAATATTCCAGTTTTCCACCTTTTCAAGTAGCAACAGACTAATATGGGCTGAATGGCCTTCTCTTATCCCTCTGTTAGAGGTCCATAGGAACAGCATTGTTTTGGCCAGTTCCTGAGCAGCAGTCTCAATGCTCTTTCTCAAGGTTACGAAAGGATTTGATAACAGGGCATTAAAATCATGAGTAGCCTCACACTGGTCAATAAGTACCGTACTTTGTGTTCAGGTATCTAGAAACTTGCCCAACCGACTTCTTATTATGCAGCCCATTTGTTTTTTTTTATATAACTGCCTCCTTTCATAAACAGAGTGGAACAAATATAGGTTGCTGCCGTGGTCTGTTAATATTCTCATATACAAGGAAAAAAAGATTAAGAAGTTTGAAAGATTTGTGGTCCATCCCTCAGCAAACCTCAACTATTCCATTCAAAACCAGTAAATGAGAAGTGATGTATGGAACTGGTTAACTGAGTCTGTTTGTTCAGTGACTGTGATTAATGCAACCTCCGTGGATTCTAATTATCTCAGTGGAGAGTTTCCATCTTTTAATGATAAATGGCCTCCGTACAATGAGTCAACCCATAACATGAGCGGGAGCATCACCGACAGCACTGACAGGGATCAGCAGATCCAGAGCGTGGGGGAGTAGAGATCAGATTCTGAGAACATTTGACGGGAATGTTCCAACAATGGATCAGAATTTGAGAACATTAGACTGGAATATTCCAACAATGGATCAGAATCTGGGAATATTAGACTGGAATATTCCAACAATGGATCAGAATCTGAGAACATTTGACAGGAATATTTCAACAATAGACAGGAGCTTATCATATTATGTTTGGTATCTTTCTGCATTTGATTGGTTGTCATTATCATCACGGATCTATTACGCTCTTCTCGTTATTCAATACTTCTATTATCCCTTCCTGGCTATCGTTGGCGTTCCTGGTGAGTGTCACTGTCCAGATTTTGTTTTCTTTGAACCAGTTATGACTGTATTACTGTTATTTCATATAGTCTACACTTCTTGCCAAAATTATTGTTCCTGTGGAATCTCTCAATCCAGATATTCACTTTACAGACCACTACTAACTGACATCAATGAAGGTGTTCAATTACTGTCACGCTCTCTGCTCTGGCAGTGTTACTCCTTGTATCTATGTTGACCTATTCTGTTTCAGGGGAGAACCACAATACATTATATCATTGCCTTTGCTGTTAAGAGCATGGAGGTCATTGTCTACTGTTCTGGTTACAAACTCCACTTCCTCTACTGTTTCAACCCCATCCATGGACAATATCTGCAGCAGAAGCAGACATGTCACAAAAGTGGGAGATCCCTTTGACACTGAGCTGATTCTTGACACCATTCCTTGACCATTTCTAACTTGAAATACTCATCAGTCCAGAATATGTCGCACTGGTTTATTCCATCTGCTGTTTGAATCATGAGATATGAAATACAGTCTCAATGAAGGCAAGAATCTGCTGCTGATGCTCCCGGCTTCAAACCCGCCCAAACAAATCTGATTCAAACTCACACCAAACTCCCACCCATCTGTCATTCATGCACGCTGACGTATATTGCTGTTGTGTCTGGCAATGCCTTTATTTTAACATTCTCAAACACTTTACCGTATCTGTCCATGAAACTTCCCTCGTTCTCTCTGTTGATTAATAAAAAGCCTGCCAGTTGTTCGTATTTAAAATTGTTTTCTTCATGTGCGTTCTTTCTCAGACAATGAGTTTCTCATTTAACCACGTCAATCACGCGCACACATGCACACACACTCTCTCCCTGATGAACACACACACAGAAGCAGAGAGAGCAAACCTTCCCATTGTAGGCAGTTACCTGATGTGAATATAGTTAACATATGATAGTAAAGTTTGCAATACTCTCATACTGGGCAGATAGTGCAGTTTACTGAGCAACACGCGAGCATGATCTGCACAGCTCTCCATACGGGGCTGTCATCTTGACCCAGTTAATGTTGTTTGTGGTGTTCTGTGAAGCAGATTCAGATTTTGATGTAACAAACCATTTCAGCTAATCTGGCAATGCCTTTATTGAATGTTCTCATTCTTGTAATTTTACTCACGAAGATCTCACTTCTCCAGTTAGTCCCACTGCCCTGACTTTTCCCCATATTTCCACAACATCTTTTCAGTTAATTAACTGTCTGTTTCAGTCCTTAATGTGAATCTCTCTGTCCCTTTGTATCTTTCCCTGGCCTTGGGTTTTGGCTCCCTACTCTGTATCGAATGCTGGTATTGTGTAGCTCAGAAATAATGATATGGGGTGTGATAAGCGGTTGTTCACTTCCTGGTATGTCCCATATGCAGGTTTTCTGTGATATGCAAGCAGACATCCAGATCCCTTTGCACCTAAGCACTTTGAACTTTCTCGCCATTTAGATAATAATTTGTCTCTCCATTAATACTGGCCAACGTGAATAGCACCATTTTTTTTTCTCAAGGTTTGTGAAGGTTTGTAGCTCAGGTTGAGATTTGGGGTGTATGTTTGCTCCTTGAGCTGTAGTTTTGATATCCAGACATTTCGTTACCTGGCTAGGTAACATCATCATTGGCGACCTCCAAGGGAAGCGAAGCTGTTGTCTCTTGCTTTATATTTAGATCTTTCTCCAAGATGTGTTTCTGGGGTTTGTGGTGATGTCAATTCCGGTTCATTTTCTGAGGAGTTGATTGATGGCATCTAGATCTATGTGTTGTTTATGGCGTTGTGGTTGGAGTGCCAGGCCTTTAGGAATTCTCTTGCATGCCTTTGCTTAGCCTGTCCCAGGATAGATGTGTTGTCCCAGTCAACATGATGGATTTTTTCATCCGTGTGTAGGGCTACGAGGGAGAGAGGGTCGTGTCATTTTGTGGCTTGCTGGTTTTCGTGGATCCTGGTGGTTAACTTTCTTCCTGTTTGTCCTACGTAGTGTTTATGGTACTCCTTGCAAGGAATTTTGTAGATGTCATTGGTTTTGTCCATGGGTTGTACTGTGTCTTTTAAGTTTGTTAGTTTTTGTTTTAGAGTGTTGGTGGGTTTGGGTGCTACGAAGATTCCGAGGAGTCACACTAGTCTGGCTGTCATTTCTGAAACTTCTTTGATGTATGGTAAGGTGGTTAGGGTTTCTGGCTGTGTTTGGTCTGATTGTCGTGGTTTGTCCTTGTGGGATCTGCGCACTGTATTTCTTGAGTATCTGTTCGTCTTGAATACTTCGTATAGGTGGTTCTCCGCTGTTTTGCGTATCTCGTCTGAGCTACCGTGTCTGGTGGCTCGTTGGAATAGTGTCCTGATACAGCTTCGTTTGTGTGTGTTGGGATGATTGCTGGTGTAGTTAAGTATTTGGTCAGTGTTTGTCGGTTTTCTCTATATGCAGGTTTGTAGTTCTCCATTGTCCTTTCTTTCGACTGTGACGTCCAGGAATGCGAGTTTGTTGTCGGTTTCTTCCTCCTTGGTGAACTTTATGCCTGTGAGAGTGTTGTGGATGATGTTAAATGTCTCCTCTATCTTGTTTCATTTTGTGATGCCAAAAGTGTCATCTATGTAGCGAATCCAGATATTTGGTTTGATGATTGGTAGGGCTGTTTGTTCTAGTCCATGCATTACCGCTTCTACTATGAATCCTGATCAAATGGAGATCCCATGGGTGTGTTGTTGGTTTGCTTGTAGACTATGTTTTTGAAGGTGAAGTGGGTGGTGAGGCATAGGTCCATTAACTTCATGATATTTTCATTGGTAATGTGATTGATGGCGGTTGGTGTGTGTGATGGTCTCTTCTAAAAGTGTGGTAAGTGTTTCCGTTGCCAGGTCAATGTTAAAGGAGGTGTAGAGTGCTGTTATGTCGAATAAGATCATTGCTTCGTCTTCTTCTATGTTGGCGTTTTTGATGATTTTTAGGACTTTCTGGGTGGAGTGGATGGAGTGTTGTGAATCTTCTACTGGGTATTTTAGTCTTGCGTGTAGTTCTTTGGCTAGTCTGTAAATTGGTGTTCTGGGTAGTGCGACTATAGGTCTGAGGGGGGCTCCTGGTTAGTGGATTCTTGGTACTCCCTAGAATTGTGGGGTATTGGTCCCATCGGGTTTCGTTTTCTGGAATTCTGTCTTGTTTAATTGTCCGGAATTGTGTAATTTTCTTAGGAGATAAGTAATTTTGTTTCCTAGTTGTGTGGTCGGGTCAAGCGCCACCTGTTGGTAGGTGTTGGTGCCTGCGAGTAGTGCATAAGATTTTTCTATGTAGTCCCTTCTGTTCAGGATGACTGTGAGCGACCTTTGTCTTCAGGTAATATAATGATGTCTTTGTCTTTTTTGCGGTTTTCTAGGGCTTTCTTTTCTTGTGTGGTCAGTTTGTTTCCTTCCCTCTTTCAGCTGAGAATAGGTGCAACTGTCTGTCTGATCGTTTGTTGTGTTTCTTCCATGAGATTGTTGTCCTTCAATGTGGTTTCTAATGCCGCAAGTAATTCCTTCTTGTCAGCGTCTCGGTAATTGAAATTTCATCCTTTGACTAGTCCCGCTTTTTCTGTGTCTGATAGGGTCCGGTCTGGTAAGTTCTTTATCCATGTCCCTGTGTTATCGGTTTTGTGGTTTTTTTTGTGAGTTTTCCAGTTTTTTCTTCACGTCCGGATTTTTCTTTATCTGTCTTTGTCGTTGTTTGGTGTTGATGGCTTGTTCTATCACTTCTGACCATACTTGGTTTGTTGCATGTTTGAATAACGGCTTTTGGCACGCAATTTCCCGTTTGTATTTTCAGAGTCTGTGGTGGGCATCATTGATTAATTCTCGGAGCATTCTGCGGCAGTTTTGTTCTGTTAAACTTTTGGCTTGAGGTGTTTTTATCGGCGTTTATATTGCAGACCTTTTGGCAGTAGTTGTTTTCTTAAACATTCATGCAGGAAGTACAGTTGTTCGCGAGCGGAACTCTCTCGGATGGCATTCCTTTCCCATCTACGGGCAAGTTGTAGTGTGTTGCGCCCATGGCTTTTGCAAGGTTTGTGAAGGTTTGTAGCTCAGGTTGAGATTTAGGATGTTGGTTTGCTCACTGAGTTGTAGGTTTGATATCCAGACGTTTCATTACCTGGCTAGATAACATCAATGGTGGCGACCTCCAAGTGAAGCGAAGCCGTTGTCTCCTGCTTTCGATTTATATCTTTCTTCTGGATGGGGTTCCTGGGGTTTGTGGTGATGTCATTTCCGGTTCGTTTTCTGAGGAGTTGATAGATGGCATCTAGATCTATGCGTTTGTTTATGGCGTGGTTGGAGTGTCAGGCCTCTAGCAATTGTCTGGCATGTCTTTGCTTAGCCTGTCTCTGGATAGATGTGTTGTCCCAGTCGAAATGGTGGCTTTTCTTTGTGGTGGAACTCCAAACACAACGCCAGAAACAAACATATAGATTTAGATGCAATCTATCAATCTCTCAGAAAACGAACAGGAAAAGACATCACCACAAACCCCAGGAACCCCATCCAGGAGAAAGATATAAATAGAAAGCAGGAGACAACGGCTTCGCTTCACTTGGAGGTCGCCACAGATGATGTTACCTCGCCAGGTAACGAAATGTCTGGATATCAAACCCACAGATCAGCGAGCAAACATACACCCTAAAAGCCCCATATTTCTTCACTTTAATTTTCCTTGCTAAATGTTGGCCCATTCACCCAACCTATCCATATAGATTTAAAATCTCTTGCACCATCATTCTGAAGTAATTTCCCATCGATGTTAGTGTCATCTGAAAATGTGGCATCGTATTTTCGATCCCATCAACAGAGTACAGTCATCCCATCGATCGCAAATGGTTGAGGCATGAGTACTGAAATCAATGTCACCCCACAAATTGCATTTCCAAAAGAAAATTATACATTTATTCCATCTGACTCCATTTTGTTGGTTAACCAATCCTCCATCCAAGCTAATAAATTACTCCTAGACCCATGTTGTCGGATATTACCACTTACTCTTTGGAGAAGCAACACATCCAATGCCTTCAGGAAGGCCAGATATGTTCCATCTCCAGTATTCCCACGATCCACCTTGTTTGTGATATCTTCAAATAACTCAAGCAAACAATTCAAACACGGTTTAGCCTAAGTAAAACCATGTTGACTCAGATGAATTGTGGTTTAACTTTGCAAATATCTTGAACAATGGACTCTAACAATTTGCCTTAAATTACAATAGTTTATTGTTACACTTTCGTCCCTAATGTATACCATTATTACAAGTTCTTCCCTTTCGAAAAGCTTTACGTTTTCTTTGAATTCCTGTTTAAAAGGCACACGTTTTTAAGAGATCTGGTCCAAATGCTGTGTAAGAGCCACGTGTGGCTGAATGGACTCATCATCCTGCTGGTGTACACACTCGATGGGCTGATGTCTTTCTGGTGTTCCCATGTTACCATCTCCAAGGCCAGAATGACCTCCTCCTGTTGATGCTTTAGAGGGTTGGGAGATTATGGAATCTTACTGTTGCTGTGTAACATTTTGTGGGGCTGATGGGTCTTCTCATACTTCTCTATAACAGGTGGAAATACTGAACGGTCTCCTCTTCCAGAGATGGGACCGAGGGATTGATTGGTCTTCTCTTGTTCCCACACAACAGACATGTGTCTAAATTGCCTCTTCCTTTCTCATGAAAGAAGTGTCCGATAGTTTTTAACCCTTATCCAATTCCCTTGCAATAGGCTCGGTGAGTCTGAATGGCCTCCTGTTATCCCAGTGTAACAATCTCCACTCACTGTGTGACATCTTCCAGTTCCTATGTTACAGACTTGAGGAGGCTGAATGGACTGATCCTGTTGCTGTTTAACAGGATACTGGTGCAGCATGGCCTAATGTTATAGGCTCGACTGGCTGATTGGCCTCCTTCTCTAAATGTATATCAGACTCCAGGGGCTGAATAGCCTCATCCTGTTTTGGTGTAACAGGGTCGAAGGTCTGAATATCCTCCTGTTGTTACTGTGTAACAGTCTGGAGAACGGAACGGATTCCTCCACTATCTGTGTAATTCACTTCACTCGTTCACTCCTTCTGCCATTTATGTTCAAATAAGATCATCTTGAATCTTTGTAAACTCCAATGGCTACTGGGTCAACCTGATCATCATTTCATTATAAGCTAGCACCTTCATTGCAGGAATCAGTTGAGGGAACCATCTCTGAGCTGCTTCCAATGTAACAACATCCTTTCTTCATTGAAGAGATTAAATCTGCACACACTACTCTAGATACGATCTCACTAAGAGCCTGTACAACAGTAGCAACACTTTACCGGCCTGCTGGTAGGTTCCCATCTAGGTTAGAGCAGTCTCAGCTCTCTGGGGGAATACAGAGCATTGTTGGAAGATCATTGTCCTTCTCTACTCCACTGCATAACGGGAGATCTGGAGTAATTCAAGTTTGAGAAGATCATAAATGATGTGACGAGATGATCTCTACCATCAATCTCCCCAGAGCCCACATCGCTCAGATTCCACAGAATCTAGTAAGGTGGAGATTAAAAAAAAGCAAGGAGGAGCAAACATTGATGGGAGTTATATATCAAAGTGAAAGCTGCAATACACATATCTTGGTTATGTTATAAAACAGGAAATGAGTTATACACATTTGTGGCTACTGCAGTGATAATGTACTGTTTAAGTTATATCTAAACTCTGTTAACCCAATTGAATGCTAATGCTGGGAAAAATGGATTTCATGACCACGTGTGAGATGGTTTACATGAGCATTATGTAAAGCACTGAGCTCGATATCAGGTTATTTAGGAATTGGTGTTGAGTGATCAGAAGAGCTAATTGAAAAATTTGCTGGAAAGGACATTTTGGGAACAGTGATCACAATGTACTGGTTTTCTTTAATGCTGTTTGAGAACATGACAGTTTTTGTTTTATTTGAAGTAACTGTTATAAATATGAGTCATGCAAGCCAACAAGGTGTGAGGAGAAAGTCGGGACTACAGATGCTGGGGATCAGAGGGGAAGTGTGGTGATGGAAAAGCACAGTCAGGCAGCATACTAAGAGCAGATAAATCGATGTTTCGGGCATAAGGCCTTCATCAGGAATGAAGCTTATATGCCCAGGGGGCTGAGGGATAAATGAGAAGGGGGTGAGGCAGGGGGGAGATTAGCAGGGATTGCGGGAGGTAGATGAAGGTGGGGTTGAAAGTGATAGGTGATGAAGGGAGACAGACCGCCTCATCTACTGCATCCATTGAACCCAATGTGTTCTTCTCTACATTGGCGAGGCAGAAGGTCAACTTGTGGAACATTTCAGAGAACATCTCTGGGACAGCCACATTGAACAATTCCATCGCCTTGTGGCTGAGCACTTTAACTCCCCTTCCCACTCTGCCAAGGACATGAGGGCCCTGGACCTGCTCCATCGCCAAACCCGAGCCACCAGAACCCTGCAGGAAGAAAGCCTCCTCTTCTGCCTTGGGACCCTCCAAACACAGGGGATCATAGTGGATTTCCCCATTTCCCCTAACCCCACCCTATCCCACTCCAACCTTCCAAGTCAGCACCGCCCTTTTGTACATTCCTATGCGTCCACCTTCCTTGCTATCAACCTGGTCCACCCTCCTCTCCGAATATCACTTTCAACCCCACCTTCACTTACCTATTAGATGAAAGGAGGCAGCTTAGAAAGATGCCAAGTTGTAGTAATCCCGTGGATTCAGAGAAATGTAGGACCCAGCAAAGGATGGCCAAGAAACTGAGAAGAAATCGAAAAGAGATAAAGCATGCAAACGAAAGAAACACATAAAGACTGCTAAAAAGCATCTATCAAGGTATGAAAAAAAATGAAAACAAGGTCAAATGTGGAACAGTTGGTGTGCGTTCAGGATAGTTTATTGCAGAGAACAGAGAAATCTCAGGGAAAAGAAACAGTTTATTTGCGTCTATCTTCATTGGAAGAATGTCCAGAAATTCTTCCAGAAATACCAAGTGACCATGGGACTTGTGTAAGTAAGGTCTAAGATTATTCTTATCAATGTTGAGGTCATCTTTGAAAAGAAAGCTGGATTGAATATTTATAAATCTGACAGACCAGATGTACTTCATACAAGGATTTATGAGGAAGCAGCAATAGACATGTTGATTGCATCGCGGATTTTTACTTTATCTTCCGACACATTCTCGAAAGTCATTTAGCCAATCTGTATAAGGCAAAGGTTACAAATATTATCCAACCATTTAAGAAAGGATGAAGATGGAGAGGGGTGAACTACAGAGCAGTTATCTTGTCATCCGCAGTCGGGTGTCTGTTGGACTCGATTACAAAGAACATGCGACTACACATGTAGAAGGTAATAACATCACTGGGGAGTGTGAGAATATACCGATGAAAGGAAAACCAGAAGTGGCAAACTTTTTTTTGGAATGGTTTGAAGATGATTCTTGTGGACATAGACAATGAAGAACCAATGGATAACGTAGAGTTGAATATTCATGTGATTTTTAAAAAAACTCACACAGTAAGCTCATAAGAAAAGTTAAAGCGAGAGGTATTAGGAAGAACATATGAAAATAGCAAAGAAAAAAATAGTTTTACATTCAGGTGATTGTAATTGGAATATAGAAGACGTCATGCACCAGTTGTATCGAGTGTTCATGAGAGTATTTTCTATTGTTCGGAGTCCCAATCTAAGAAATAAGATATTGACTACAGGGGAACTGCAGAAGTTATTATTCAGATTCATCCCTAAAACGGCAAGATTTTCTGATGTGGAAACTCACCCTGTGATCTCGAGTTTTGAAACATGAGAGGTGGTTGCAGTGAAACTTAGAAACACAGAGGGGACTGAATAACAGGGACATGGAGAAGTACAAGTAGGCGAGATCTGGGAGAATCCCATGATATTCTACATGGACAAGTAGAGCAGAATAATCAGCAAACAGTTAGTGTCCATTAGAAACCAAAGGGACAATCTGTGTGTCAAGCTGGAGAACATTGATGGATTGTTACATGAGACCTTCACATCTATTTTACTTTCGAGACGGAGAAGACAAGTACAGAATTCAAGGAGATGGATGGGGAAACTCTTGAACAGATTGATGTAAAATACGATAAAGGATTTGAGGCTTTGTTCTGTATAAATTTGGACCTATCTCCATGTCTGAATGAGTTGTATCACAAGCGGCTGTTGGGGTGAATGGAGGAAAACCCTGACTGAATATTTTGATTAGGATCTGACCATAGGGGAGGTGCCAGAGAACTGAAGAACTGCTAACACGATTCCACTTCACAGTTCGGGTGGGAGAGATAGACCAGGGAACTATAGACGAGCGGGTATTAGGTCACTGTTAAGGAAACTACTGGAGAAAATAGGGAAGGAGAAAATTGAACTCCAATCAGAGTTGCAAGGTCTGATCAGGGATAATCATCATGACTTTATCAAAAGGAAGTGACATCTAATGGATTTGATTGAATTAGTTTGAGGAGGTCGATTCTTTAGCTTTGTAGGAAAGCCTTTGACAAATTTCCAGCTGGGAAACTGAAAAATAATGTAAAATCTCACAATATAAATGATAACTTGACAAGTTACAACGAAAATTGTCTTAGTGGCAGGAGGCAGAGGGTAGTGAGAGAAGGCTGTGTGACTGGAGACCAGTGTCCCCTGGTGTACCACAGGGATCAGTGATGTGTCCCTTATTGTTTGTGTTATTCATAACAAAAACAAATGTGAATGTGGAGGGGGCTAGGTGGAGAGGCAGGGAGGTGTGATAAGTAAGTGTATGTTTGACATAAAGATTGACCAGTTGGTTCGCAGTGAGCAGGAAGGCCTTAAGTTACAGGAAGATGCAGATGAAATGGTCAGATGGGCAGATCAATAACAGATAGAATGTAACCTTGATAAATATGAGGTGATGCACTTTCGGAGAATGAACCAGGAAGGGGAGGACTCAATGAATGGCAGCACACTGGGAAGCTCAGATTGTGCTTCTCCACACATCCCTGAATGTGACTGGACAGGTTAATGCTTAAAAATGTGTTGCTGGAAAAAGCACAACAGGTCAGGCAGCATCAAAGGAACAGGAGAATCGACGTTTCGGGCAGATTCCTGAAGAAGGGCTTATGGTCGAAACAACGATTCTCCTGCTCCTTTGATGCTGCCTGACCTGCTGCGCTTTTCCAGCAACACATTTTTAAAGCACTGATCTCCAGCATCTGCAGTCCTCACTTTCTGCTGGTTAATGGACTAGTTAAGAATTGGACCTTGAGTATTGTGTTTCCTAATCAGGGTGTAGACATAAGACCTTCCAGGGCTTTGGTTCGGCCAAAATGGAGTACTGTATGTAGCTCTGGGAGCCACATTCCAGGAAGGATGTGATTGTACTGGAGAGGGTGCAGAGGTGATTCACCAGGATGTCCCCTGGGGTAGAGCATATCAGCTATGGAGAGAGGCTGGATAAGCTCGGGTTGTTTACTTTGGAGCAGAGAAAGCTGAGGGGTCAGTGATTCAGAATGATAAGATTATAAGCGACACGGACAGGGTGGATAGACAGCAGCTGTTCCTTTTAGTCAGAGGGTCAAGAACAAAGGAGCACACTTTTATAGTGAAAAGTTTGAGGTTCAGAGATGATTTAAACATTTTTTCACCTCGAGGTGTGGGCTTCTGGGATTACTTCCTGAGAGGGGAATTATCACGAGTAACCTCACAATCGTTAAAAAGTACTTGGACAAGCACTTGGAAGTGTCATAACATTCCAGGCTATGGGACTGCTGTAGAAAGTGGGACTAATATAGATCGTGCTGTCCTTCTGTTGGCACAGAGTCTTTGCTCCTGTGAGTGTACCATGTGGAAGGTCAATTATTGGAGCATTTTAAGGCAGGAATTGATGGGTTTCTGAAGAGTTATATTCATAAGGGTTATAAGTGTGAACTGTAATAGCTTGTTAAATGATGTCAATGTGAGAAATATGAGAAAACAAGTGTAGTTTCCTTACAGTTTGGAACCAGAGAATGGAGAATGGGGAACAGGGAAATGGCAGAACTATGAAGCCACTACTTCAGTTCTGTCTTCACAAAACTTTCTAACAATATAAGGAAAACCAAGTCTGGTGTGGGAAAATGATAGAGTACGTGGAACATAGGACATAGTAAGTAAATGGTTTAGCAGAAATTATTGTGGCTGAAAGTAATAGTCATAGACAACACTAACATAGATTTATGAAATGGGAATTATGTTTGAGAAGCAGACTGGCTGACAAATGAAAGAGCAGCAATGGATGTAAAACATTTTGATTTTTAGGAAAATGTTGGTAAAGCTCCAAGCCCAATTTGCAATATCAAATCTGAGTGGATTGGGGGGAATATATGGGCATGTTTCGAGAATGGGACAGCTGGCAGTAAACAGTGAATAGAAATAAACAGACTCATCAATCAACAGCCTGACATTGTCTGTAAGGTATGATTCTGTGAGTATGACTATGACCTAGACACCCCATCACCTTCCCCGGATATGTCCTGTCTCATCAGCAGGATGGACA
The DNA here is from genome assembly GCF_020745735.1 of Hemiscyllium ocellatum. NCBI lineage: Eukaryota > Metazoa > Chordata > Chondrichthyes > Orectolobiformes > Hemiscylliidae > Hemiscyllium > Hemiscyllium ocellatum. Next base: position 547,333 of record NW_026869017.1, read on the forward strand.
CAGCAGAGGTGGCGGCACAGTGGGATGCAGTTAGAAGGGAATTGCTCTTGGAGTCCTCAACAGTGACTCCGTATCCCATGGCATTAGTTTGCATTTGGGAAAGGAAACCTCCTGCTGATTACCAAGTACCAGCATCTCTCAACTGATGTATCAGTACTCCTCCATGCTGACCAACACTTGGAGGAAGCACTGAGGGTAGCATTCTGGGTGGGGTATTTCAATGTTCACCCCCAACAGTGTCTCAGCTACAGCATTATTGATCGAGAAGGCTGGGTCCTCAAGGATATAACTGCTAGAGTGGTTCTGCGGCAGGCAGTGAAGGAACCAACGAGAGGAAAATATACACTTGACCACAGCCTTACTAAACTGCCAATTGCAGAAGTATCTGTCCATGACAGTATCGGTAAGAGTGACCACCGCATAGTCATTGAGGAGACAAAGTCACACCTGCACATTGAGAATAACATTCACCATTTTGGGTGGTACTATCACAGTGCGAAATAGGGCAGACTTCGAACAGATCTAACAGTTCAAGTCTGGGTGTCCATAAGGTGCTGTGGTTCATCTATAGGAGCAGAATTGTACAGCCACACAACCTCATGACCTGGCATACCCCCCTCGCAACAATTACCATCAATCCAGAGGATCAACATTGGTTCAATGGATGTGCAGGATGGCAGGAGCAGCACCAGGCAAACCTGACAATGAAGTGTCAGCCTGGTGAAGCCACCAAACAGGACTACTTGTGTGCACCAAACAGCATAAGCAGTAAGTGATAAACAGAGCTAAGTGATCCCATAAGCAAAGGATCAGATCCAAGCTCTGCAGTCCTTCCACATCTAGTCGAGAAACGTTGGAGACAATTAAACAATTCACTGGAGGAAGAGGTTTCACAAATAACCCCTTCCTCCATGATGGAAGAGCCCAGCACTTCAGTGTATAAGATAAGGCTGATGCATTCGTAACAACCTTCAGTCAGAAATGTTGAGTGGATGATCCATTTCAGCCTCCTCCAGTGGTCCTCAGCGATTCAGTTACCAGTCATCAACCAATTCGAGTTGGAGATACTGAATACTCAAAGGGTCCATACTCTGACAGCATTCTGGCAATAGTACCGAAAACTTGTGCTCCATACCTTGCCACTCCCCTAAACAAACTCGTTCAATACAGTTACAACAATGGCTTTTCCTGATTATGTGGAAAATTACCCCAAGTATCTCCTGTATATAAAAAGCAGAACAAATCCAATCTGGCCAATTACAACTCCATCAGCCTACTCTCGATCATCAGTAAAGTGGTGGAAGGTCTCAGTGCTTTTAAGCAGCAACCTGCTCAGCAATACCCTGGTCAATGATGACCAGGTTGGGCTCCCCCAGGACCACTCAGCTCCGGATCTCATTACCTTGATTCAAACATGGACAAAAGAGCTGAATTACAGAGGTGGGGTGAGAGTGACAGCCCTTTAAATCAAGGCTGCCTTCGACCAAGTGTGGTATCAAGGGGCCTTAGCAACACTGGAATCAATGGGTATCAGAGGCAAACACCCCGCTGCTTAGAATCATACCTGACACGTAGGAAGATGGTCGTGGTTGATGAAGGTCAGTCAACTCAGCTCCATGTCTGTAGGAGTCCCTCGAGCAGTGAACAGAAACTTCTTCAGGGCTGCTTCATCAATGACCTTCCCTCCATGTTAAGGTCAGAAGTGGGGATGTTCGCCAATGATTGTACAATGTTCTGCAACATTTGTGGCTCCTCAGATACTGAAGCAGTCCATGTTCAAACACGACAAGAAATGGACAGTATCCAGGCTGGCAAGTGGCAAGTAATATTCAGCCCACACGAATGCCAGACCATGACCATCACCAATAAAATACAATCTAACCTGCCCCTTGGCATTCAATGATGTTACTATCACTGAATCCCCCAGTATCAAAGTCCTGGTGGGTAATCATTGCTTAGAAACTCACTGGTCTCCCCACATGAACACTGTAACTATAAGAGCAAGTCTGAAGCTAGGAATGCTGCGGCGAGTAACTCACATCCTGACTTCCAAAATTCTGTCCATCATCTACAATGCATGTCAATACAATATAGGTCAGAAGTGCGATAGAAGACTCCCAGTTTGCCTGGATGAGTGCAGCCCCAACAACACTCCAGAAGATTTATACCATCCAGGACAAAGCAGACAGTTTGACTGGCCCTTCACCCACAATGCTCCACCATCAACACGCAGCAGCAGCAGTGTTTTACTATCCACATGCTGCAATGAAATGATTCACCAAAGATCCTCAGAAACCATCTTCCCAACTCACGAACACTTCTATCTAGAAGGACAAGGGCTCCAGATGTATGGAAATACCATCATCTTTAGGTTCCCCTCCAAGCCATTCACCATCCTGACTTGGAAATATATCACAGCTCCTTCACAGTCGCTGGGTCAGAATCCTGGAATTCTCTCCCTAATGGCATTGGAGGTCAACCACAGCAGGTGGACTGCGGTGTTCAACAAGGCAGCTCACCACCACCTTCTCAAGAGCAACTAGGGACAGGCAATAAATGCTGGCCCAGCCAGTGACACCCAGATTGACGAAATACAGAAATAGAAATTAACAGAGGACGGTTGCTGAGGTATCACAGAGGTCGGTGTTTGGGGCCCAGCTGTTCACAATGTCCTTTAAATATTTGGTTGCTGGAATCAGATACAATACATCCCAGCCTGCTGATAGCACTAATGGATGTGGGATTGTGAGTGGGTGCGGAGGATATAAAAAAGCACCAAGAAGACTAAGACAAATGGAGTGAATGGGTAAATACGTGACAGATGGAGAACAATGTGGATAGAGGTGACAGTGTGCCCTTTGGTGGAAATGATAAACTGGAATCCTACAATTTGAAAGGGATTGGTTGAAACACGTTGATTTACAAAGGGACAGATGCTCCTTTTTGTTGTTTCCTTTTGCATCAACCTCTGAGGTCCCTGCAGCGCAGTGAGTTCTGTAACCAGAAGTCAATACTGGGCATGGCATTGACACGCTGACCAGTGTACACAGACCCACCAAGTGGGGAGCTATAACACGGAAAAGGATCTGCATCTCATTGTACATATGTCGCTGAAAGCAATATTGCAGAAACAGAAAGCAGTAAAGAAGATAAATGGTGTGTTGACCTTCATTTCAGGGGGATGCGAGTCCAGGAGAAAGGGTGTCTCAGTGCAGCTGTACAGGGCCTTGGTAAGATATCATCTCGAACATTGTGCAGTATTGTGTGCAGTTTTGGTCTCCTTACCTAATAAAGGAAAACCTGACATTGAGGGAGAGCAGTGACGGATGACCAGACTGATCTCTGGGATGACAGGCTTGTTGTGAGAGCAGAGTTTGGTGGTGACTGGGCCAGTATTCCATGGGGTTTAGGAAAATAAGTGGAGATCTCAGTGAAATTTACAAAACTCTGACAAAGTGAGACAGATTGGAAGCAGGGATGATAATTCCCCTGGCTGGGACTTCTAAAACAAGGGGCCACAGTATTAGGTACAGGCAGTCACTCTGCATTGAGATGATAATAAATATCTGCACTCACTGACTGGGGAACCTGGGGAATTCGTTCGCACCTGGAAACTGAGTCACTGAATATAAATACGGATTTAGAGACAGTAAAGGGATGGTGGGAGAGCAGGAGTATGGTATGGAAATTATATTGAATTGGTTAGCAACTCGATGAACCAAACATACTACTGCACCGCCTATTTTATAGCTTCCCAAGGTTACTCACATTAACAGATATGTATATCGTGTGGGGTAAGTATATTGAGGAGATTTTTTTTTCCATGAACTTAGAATGGGGAGGCCAAATGTGTTTTCCATTCCCGATGTTTCTGTGCAGTCTGTGGAAAAGCTCTGTAAAATGCTGTCACAAGCTCTCAGGTGTTAGTAAGGAGGTTTCTGCAGGGTCGACAGGACTGTGTTCCCATTCCCTTTTCCCACATTGCTGCTGAGGCCGGGTGTTCTGTCCGGTTTCATCCTTTCAGACCTCGGAGCAGTTTGATACAAATGAGTGGCCTTGCTTGGCCGTTTCAGAGACCATTGAAATGTTTATCACACGTCAGGGTCTTTGGAGTCTGTTTTAGGCCAGCCCAGGAAATCATGGGAGATTCACTTCCTAAAAGTACATTGGAGAAGGAAATTCTGTTTACAATCGATATTGGCTTCAAGGTCACTGTTACTGACCCCAGGTTTTAGATCTCGATATTTTATTAATTGTTTTTAACTTCCAACCGCTGCCAGAGCATTATCCTGGTCTGGATTAGTAATCCAGTGATATTTCCACAACAGCACCATCTCCACATGGGGACCTGTCGAAAACCACACTGAGCAGGGTATTTCTATGCTGCTTGACAGTTCTGTCAAAAAGAACTCCCAACAATTTGACGGTCGTGATGGGAATGAGGGAGTGATAATTGGTCAGATTGTAATTATTCCCCTCTTAGGGGACTGGACACAGCTGAGTAATTTTCCACATTGCCAGGGAGATGTCAGAGTTGGAGCTGGAATGAAACAGCTTCCCCAGGGACACGGCTTGTTGTGTAGCACAAGTCTTCAGTCCTATTGCAGGAATGGGGTCAGGACCCATTGCCTTTGTCGTATCTACTGTGTTCAGCTGTTTATTCATCTCACATGCAGCAATTCGAAATATTTGAAGACTGGCGTCTGTGATTTTGTGGGCATCATGATGAGGGTGAGCTGTATCATCGACTCAACACTTCTGGCAGAGGATGGTGCAGATAAAACATCCTTCTCTTTTACACTGATGTGCAGGTCTGTTCCATTATTTAGGATGGGGATGTTTGTGGAGCCCTCTCCTCCAGTCATTTGTTTAATCGTCCATCACCATTTATAACTGAATGTGGCAGGACTGCAGGGCTTCGTTCAGATCTGTTGGTCAAGTCTGGTAGCTTTAATGAGTTAGCATCAGGTTAAGGTTCATGTGATTCTGACTCTGACATGTTCACCCACACTCGTCACTGAGCCATAGATGGTGTTTATTGTAATGACAGACTGAGGTGTTATCCTGGCAAAAAGTTACAGGTTGTGGCTGAATGCAGGTCTGCTTCTCCTGCTGCTGTGGTCTCCAGCACTACATGAATACAGTTTCCAGCTGCAATATCTGCAATGCAATTCTGCTGTCTGTTCCCCAATTCTCACTGAGGCCATTCACCCATCAGTCCTGTACTCAGTGACCTCACCTGGTTTCTGATGTGGTAATACTTCAATTTCAAACTCTCATTCTGCTGAGGGTCTGTCTCCCCGGGTCTTGCCTCCAATCTGACACATTCTGCAAAAGCATTTAACTGATGTTAATTCAAATGTTTAATTCACCTGAATCTTATTCCTTGAGAAATGCCATCTTCTGTGTTTAAAGTGAATGTGTTTCCTCTGTTTCTCTCCCTGACAATGATTAAGAGCTCTGTAGTGTCAGTGATACCAGAGTTATGTAGTTTCAGAGCCAGTTAATTCTCTGGATTCCCAATCATCTTCACCACATTGCATGTTTCCTCTTTTGGTTTGATGCCTTATCACTCTTGGCTGCCTTGTCCTCCCATGAGTATGTTTCATCAGCTTGGGGTTGCATTTCTGGTATTATCTTCCGAATTATCCCCAGAAACTCCTGCTATTGCTGCTCCATGGTCTTTCCTGCTCAGCTCCCCTTCCAATTAACTCTGACCAGCTCCTCCCGCCTGTCTTTGTAGTTACATTGCTTCATTATAACCACATTACATCTTGAAGAAAGCATTACGTATAAAATGAAAGAATGAGTTTTGTGAGATGGGCCACGAAGATTGGTGGATTTATTAACTAGATACAAAGGGAGAACGAGAGAGAGGATATAGATATGGAGATGTGGAAAATGAGAAAACTATATTATCGAAAGAAGTAGATGTACTTCCCTCAATCTTTTGGCAATTCCTGTGTGCTGTGGTCCTTTGTACAGTGCACGTACAACAGAGCAATATGTTCAAACGCTGGGTCTGATGCCATAACTTTCCTCTCCAATAATATGACAGACACTAGTTTTGGAAAGAACCCAACAGACCAATATATTTAATTCCTGGTAGAAAGGGGATTAACTGAAATAGGTTGGAAACCAGAAACAAGAATTTCTAACACACATTCTGATAAAAATGAGAGACTAGAGTTGGGAATCCCAGAAAAGGGGGAACATTGAGAGAAAGGGAAGGTATCACTTCAGATGAGGATCAAATAATGTTTTAATGCTTAAAAAATTTTATTCATTATGTGCATCATTTTTTGTTAACTGTGTCTCAGTTGTTCATTCAGAATGCGTTATACACATATGAAGAGTGTTACTTATCTGAACACACACTGATTAAACAGTGTATATAAAATCTGTTTTTTCCATTTCCGACTGTCCTGTTGTCGTGCTAGCAGGATATATGAACACCAACTGGCCACCAAAAGACACGACCCACTATCATTAGTTTCCATTCATTCAGAAAAAGAAGGACACCACGTTGACTGTGACAACACGCACTTCCTAGGACAAAGCCACGCACGAAAGTTCTTAGAAACATGACATTCTAGCGAGAAGTACATCAACAAACGCATCAATTTAGATCCTATCTACCTTGCCTTGAACAAAAAACTGGAAATGACATCATGCACCTTAAGAAACCAAGACCTAGAAATACAAAGACGAGACTTACCACCAGTGCGTCACCAGAGACTCTCACTAATGATATCACCTAGTCATGGTGACAAAACATCTGAAAACAAACCATCAAGCTCAGCGAGTTAAAATACATACTTATTAATTGTTCTTTTTCTCTTAATAGTGGAATTTGCGACTACTTTGTCACTCGTGTTTTAACAGATTACGAGGTGAGATGAGCTTTTCTGGGTGTGTGGTTTTAATTAACAAGGAGTTCAACATCGACATCATAACAGTTTGAGGGCTTGTCGTATAGGATTTAGACAGATTTGAACAGCTTTGGCGTACAAAAGGTCCCAGCAGATTCCATCACTTGGCAGTTAGTGACGTAGATCTTCAAATAAAACAGGTGAGAAAATTCATTTAATTTTGTTTCCTTGTTGTTGGTTAAATTAAAAGAAATGGTTTTTAATATTACTAAAGAGGTTCTGAGGTTTGAAGGTGGTTCCCAAATTTGCCAAGAAAGTGTAGAAAGACAAAGGAAGGGCATACTTCTAGAATTAACATGTAGGTTAGAATTAGGTTTCACCAGAGACAAAAGGAAAGCTGTCATCATAATGGAGTTGGTCAAGCACTTTGGTCCATCAGAGAAGCAGGAAACTGCAGTCGAGTTCGAGAAACTTAAATTGCAAATATGACAACTGGAGTTAGAAGATAAAGAAAGAAACAGAAAGAGAGAGAAGATAGAGAAAGAGAAACAGAGGAAAAAGGAAGAGAGGGAGAATTTGAAATTCAGAAGTTTGGAATTAGATAAGAAAGTTAAATTAGCAGGATAAAGATGAAGGGATAATGTAGGGATGTATACAACTATGTTAATACATTGCCATATTTCGGTGCGAAAAATGCCAAAACCACTTCTATTTCATTTGCAAAACTGGCTCGGCAGATGGCATGTCCAGTGAACCTGTAGCTAATGCTAGTTCAGACTAAGCTGGTGGGTACAGCTTGAAAGGTATGTGCCGTGCTGTCTCATGAGGGAGCAAGAGATTATGCAGATGCAAACAGGTTATTTTGAGTGCTTATGAATTCGTACAAGAAGAATATAGACAGCAGTTCAGAAATATAGAGACAGAACCAGGTCAGACTTATATTGAGTTTGAAAGAATTAAACACAGTCATTTTGATAGAAGGATGCAGGCTTTAAAAATGGATAAGACCTGTGAGGCTCGAAGGGAGGAGTTAAAAGACTCACTTCCAGAGATGGTAAGAATTCATGTGAATGAACAAAAAGTTCAAGAAGTGAGAAGCGTAGCAGAAAGGGCAGATGAGATGCTTTGGTGCATGAGATGAAATTTAGCTTCTGGGAGGATTTCATCTTGTGGGTGATAAAAATTGAGAGAAGGGGAGATCCTGCACTGCAAAACATAGAGAAAGGCACACTGGCAATAGTTTACCACAGATGAAAAAACAAGTCCAAGGGGTTGAAAGGAAGTGAAAGGCCTCAGTTGTTCTGACAATAATGTAGTGGAACACATAAAAATTACAGTGCCGATGGTTTAAGAAGGGCACTGTGAAAAGGTGTTTTCACTGCAGTAAGCTGGGACACACAGTGCTGGGCATTGAAGGAAGACACTTTGGGAAAAGATGTGGTAAAAGAGTTTAAGCCAATGGTATTAGTGAACCTGTTAAAGGAGACCCGAAGTGGAGCCGAGGAGCTGCAGGAGAGTGCACTGCACAGGCAGGGGCTGGGTATGGAGGCAGTGCCTGGTCTGTATAAAGAATTTGCCTCCGTAGATAAACCTTACTAAGGAAAAACGGGGTGTGGGGGAAATACAAGTAGTTATAATTTTCCAAGATACGGGAGCTGCTCAGTCTCTAATAGTTGAGAACTGAGAGGCCGGAAAGGCACAACAGATCAGGCAGCATTCGAAGAGCAGGACAATCGACACATCAGGAATCAACTCATCGTCAGGAATGTGGCGGGGGGAACAGGGGGCTGAAAGAGAATTCGGAGGGTAGGAGATGGGCTGGTGGGAGGGACACTGGGAGGGCGATAGGAAGATATAAATGGGATTTATTGTGATATGTCGGAGGGGAGGGTGGAGTGGGTAGGTGGAAAGGAAGATGGACAGTTAGCACAGTTCAAGAGGGCAGTGCTAAGTTGGATCTGGGTTGAGGTTGGGGAGGGGAGATTTGGAAATTAGTGAAGTCAACGTTGATGCTGTATAGTTTGAGGGTTCCAGCTGTCCTACCACCTATCCACTTCACCCTCCTCTCCGACCTTTCACCATCAGTCATCACCTGCATCTACTGATCGCCTTTCAAGCTCCCTTCCACCCAGCTCCACCCCTACCCTCCAATGTAATTCTCAGCCGCTTTCCCTCTCCCTTACCCCCCACTTTTCTGCTGAAGGACGTATGCCTGAAATGTCAACTCCCCTGCCTCTCGGATGCTGCCGGCCTGCTGTGCTTTTCCAGCCCCACACTTTTCAACTCTGATCTCCAGCATCTGCAGTCCTCACTTTCCCTCCCCCTCTGATAGTAAGAGATGAAAGTATTTTCACTCTTTCTGGCATGTTACTCAACAGCGTGATAACTTGTGGAATGGGGACAGAAATTAAGCATTCCCTGTGTAACATCAGGTTGGAATGCCAAATCAAGGTTGGGGAAGTAACAGCGAGAGTGAACGATAGAGTGTCAGTTCCAGGAATACAGTTTGTTCTTGGGAATGATTTAGCAGGATCCAAGGTGGGAGAGGCAGCCCTTGTGGTGGAGAAGCCAAAGTAAGACTAGGGAACTGGGGAATTAAAAGAAAAATACCCAGGGATTTTTCCAGACTGTGTAGTAACAAGATCCCACTCTCATAAGTTCCAACAGGAAGGAAAACCGAAAGATAAAAGCCAAAGGAGTTGATGTACGGAAGACTCAGGCTAAAGCATCTCTAGTGGCTGGAATGCACAAGGACGTGGTTATTTTTTGTTGTACATTTCATACCTGCCAAATGGTAGGTAAGTCCCAGGCAGTATAAACCAGCACCTTTGTTGCCAAACCCTGTATTCGAATACACCTTTTATGTGGGTTATGATTAATTGTGGAGCTCCCCTTTCTGAAATAAAAGTGGAAACCAACATCCGCTGATCATAATGGACGTGTCTTCCCGATTTCCAGGGATAATTCCATTTTGGGGTGTGAAGGCAAAAAGGGAGGCAGAGGAGTTGGGAGCTATCTTTACTCACTGTGGGCTACGGTGTGTGATTCAGTCAGACCAAGGGTCTCATTTTACCGCTCAGCTGTTTGATGGATAGTTTTGGCATACAGCAGTTTGAATCAAGTGCGTCCAATCCCGAATCCCAGGGAGCCTTGGAAAGTTGGCATCAGATGCTGAAGACAATATTAATAGCGTACTGTTAGAATTACCCGAATTATTGGAATAAAGGCGTCTCATTATATTGCTTGCCATAGAGATGCCCCAAATATATCTACTCATTTTCCTTCCTTTGAGTTAATATTCGTACATGAAGTGAGAGGCCCTTTGAAATGAATGAAATATAAATTGACAGGACCAAAGTCGGAGATCTCACACTTGGATTATTTATCTGAGGTGAGGGAGAGATTGGATGAAGTAGGTGAGTCAGCTAAACAGCACCTGAACAGGGCACAGTGTAGAGTGAAGCAAGTGGCAGATAAAAACACTGAAACTTTAACGATTTCCCGTGGGGATGACGTATTAGTATTGCCACCAGTGGTAGGAAATCCCTTCAAAGCCAGGTTTAGTGGCCCCTTTCAAATTAAAAAAGTGTTGAGTCAGTTAAACTATCTGGTAAAGATACCGAATATGACAAAAATGTTACAGAATGTCATGTGAATGAATAATGCTCCAGCCACATTTAAGACTCAGGAACAGAGTTGTGGCCAGATGAACAAATTGTGCAACTTATCTGTATGATGTAATGATCTTTAGCAAGTGATTGAAAGCCCACATGTGACATTTGGCAGAGCATGTTGAAGGATTACAAGAAGTAAACCTGGTAATAAACTTAAAGAAAACAGAATTCACGAAGGCAGAGGTGATGTTCTTGGGACATTACATTGGACATGGAAGGTTGATCCAATGCAACACAAAGATAAAGGGCTTTGAGGAATTTCCACGACCATCCTCGAAGAAAGAGGTGTTCGATTTTTGCAACTGAGTGGATTCTATCGGAAGTTTGTTGCAAACTTCAGCAGCGTATTGGCACCACTGATGGATTTATGAAAGAAGGTCACAGAATGTGGTGGACAGAACAATGCCAGGAGGTATTTGAGAATGTTAAAGCAGGTTTAATCACCCCGCACCAGATTTAGCTACACCAAATATTTTGAAACTCTTTGAAAATTGTGCATGATGCTTGGGATATAGGGGTGGAGATGTGTTGACACAGAAAGTTAATGATGGAATTGAGTGGCTAATTGGCTACTTGTCCAAACAACTCAATATCCACCAGAAAAAAAATACAAAATTTCAATTATAGAAAAAGAATGATTGAATTTCGTACTGGCCTGACAACATTTGAATGGTTACATGACAAATTGTCGCAGATGGTTGTAGACAACAATGACAATCCTGAGTTTTGGTTGCTACTTTGACAACAATTCAAATACAAGCAAAGGGTTTGAATAACGCTCCGGATACCAGAAGCCAATGGAATTTGAATATTATTGTTTGGAAACCTGGAAAGCAATCACATTATGAGAATTGTTGTATCATGGGGAGTGTATAAACCCAGCATTTTGAGCACTAGAGGGAGAGCCACTGCAATCCAACAGCAGTGTATCTGCTGTAGAGCAGGAGTGCTAACTGGCCAACTCAAACACTCTCTATCAAAGATACATGTTCATGTAAAACCTACTTGCAGTAAGAAAAATGACCCAGGGAGATCAGCAGCTGGAAGAGTGAAGACAGCGTGGAAGATGGAGACTGTGTGGTCTTGAGATTGTAATGTTTAACGTGTGGGTTGTTGGAATAACATATTTTTACAGAGTTGGAGTCAGATAGTAAGTAGTTAAGAAACAGAGGGGCTTGTATTTGTGAATAGTTGTTGTTTAGTATTCGCTATTAAAGTTAAGAAACTGACTGGCTGTTTTTTAAAAAAAATAGTGGAATGTAGGAGATCTGTGTCGCTCATATTTTAACAGATTACAAGGTGAGGGGAGCTTTTCTGGGTGTTTGGTTTTAATTAACAGAGGGGTGCGACTCCACCTTGTAAATGTCCATCCACGCTCACCCCATTTCCCTGCAGTTGGCTCATATCCTTCTAGTCCTTTCCTATCCACATATTTATCCAAATGCTTTTGAAATGTTGTTAATGTACCCCCCTCAACTACATCTGCTTGAGGCTCATCCACGTACCAGCCTCTGTGTAAAGAAGTGGCCCCTCAGTTTCTCTTTTATTCCTTCCCCTCTAACCTTAAACTCATCCCCTCTATTCTCGATTCTCTAAACCTTGGAAAAAAGCTGAGAGCATTCACCCTATCCATATCCCTCATGATCTTATACAGCTCTATAAGGTCCCCCCTCAGTCTCCTACACTCTAAACAAAATGTCCTAGTTTGTTCAACCTCTCCCTATAACTCAGACCACTGGGTCCTGACAACATCCTTATAAACTTCTTATGCACTCTTTCTATTTTAATAATATCCTCCCGATAATAAGGTGACAAAACTGATCACAATACTCCAAGTGCGGCCTTACCAAAGTCCTGTGTAATTGCAACATAAATTCCCAACTTCTATACTCAATGTCCTGCCTGATGAAGGCCAGTGTGCCAAAAGACTTCCTCGCTGCCCTGTCTACCTGTGACTCCACTCGCAGAGAACCGTGCACCTGAACCCAATGGTCATTCTTCCCACGACACACCTTAAGGCCCTCCCATTCAACATGAAACTCCTACATTGATTTAAGTTTCCAAAAGGCAAGACCTCACACATTCCATTTTCCATTTCTCGGCCCGCTTCCCCACCTGATTAAAATCCTGCGGCAATTTCTGATAAACTTCCTCACTGATCATGCTCCCACTTATTTTAGTGCCATCTGCAAACTAACTAATCATACCTTGTACATTCTCAACCAAATCATAGATAACAAACAGCAATGGACCCAGCCTCCAGTCTGACTATCATCCTTCCACTAAACCCTCTGCTTCCTACCATCAAGCCAACTGTGCATCCAATTGGCCTGTTCCCCCAGCATTCCATGCGATATAACCTTCCAGAGCAGCCTGCCGTGTGGGACCTTATCAAAGGCCTGACTGAAATCCATAGAGACTACGTCTACTGCTCTGTCCTCATCAACCTTCCTGGTCACTTCATCAATGAACTCTAACAAATTTGGGAAGCATGATCTCCCACTCACAAGTCTATGCTGACTGCTCCGAATCAAACCCTGTGTAAGTAAGGGGTGCAGTCAATGGTATACGGTCCTTCATTGTAAGATGATTCGAGTACATAAGTAAAGCCATCTTCCTGCTGTTGTAGAGCCTTGCTGAGAGAGTATTTGGGGCACTCTCTACAGATTTGATCACCTTTGTAAGGAATGATCTCCTTACCACAGACACGGGGGATGGTATCATAGAATAGAGCGAAGAGGCTGAGTGTTTAATCTGTAGAACTGCGAGAGATTAAAAAATAGTGATGCTGAAACACGAGGAGTGGCAGCGATCACTTATTTCCAAACAGACATTGACAGGGAGAGAAATTCATAATTTACCCAGGATTGATTGGTTTGATTTATTGCCACGTGTACCTCAGTACAGGGAAACACTTCAATTATGAGCAGTGGAGGCAGATTATAGTAAGCATGGCCAGACAGATCATAGGGTGGAAATAGACTAGGACAGAGTAAGGCATTACAGGTTACACTGAACAGGACGTGCACCGGACAAGATCAACATGAACAAGATCAGCATTATTTGAACTTAGAGAATCCATCCATCAGTCCAACGTGTATTTCCGAATAGTTTATATACCTACATTAACTCTCCCCACATTATTGTGTAGTCGACGTGTGAACCTGTTCTGAACGTCAGGTTACTCACAATCCCCAACAGCAGCCACAATACCTTCCATCTGAAACAGGTAGCCATTCCCATCAGCTTCCGCTCTACACAGAGAACACCAGGCTGTCACCTCGGAGATGGAAGGTGCCTTCTTGAGACTTCACACATATGGCTTCCCTCCTCACCGCGAGAAAACCAAGTTAAAGTCCCACATGTGTATCATGAGCAACAGAGCCACGAGGAACAACGTGGAGCAGTCTGTCTATGCAGCCTCTGCTTCAATTGTTTATCATGTTGGAGCATCAATTAGGAGACATCTCAGACTGCCGATACTGGAGATCAGAGTAGAGAGTCGATTGTTGGAAACGTACAGCAGGTCAGGCAGCATCCGAGAAGCAGGAGAACCGACGTTTTGGGCATAAGACATTCATCAGGAATCAGCATCAATTACCTCATTCTGTCCCTGTGTAAGTGCATTGAGGTGGGAATGGCCTCCTATTGATCCTGTGTAAGTGACTCAAGGGACTAACTGGCTTCTTCCTCGTTCGACTGGACAAGGCCAAGGGCCTGATTGGGTTGCCCCTGGTTCCTGTATGACAGCTCGATGTGTTGACAAGTGTGATGATGCTGTAGCTTTAATAGGCTTTTTTATCCTGGTTTCTTTCAAGAGGGATATTGAACGATCGTTACGAAGCTGGCTAGTTAAGACCACTTGAGTAAACAGCGAGGGAGGCCTTAGGTTTATTTTAATGCAGTGAATGGGTGTGGCCAGCTCTCACAGATTAGGATCACTGGGTTTTGGTTTCTCAGTAACATAGGGGTCTCCACAGAGTTGGAAGTTTCACAGAATGTCTCCTGGCTGCTACACTCTCTGAATTTTCTCTAGATGCTGTTTTCTATTCCTGCATTTTCCTTTTGTGGTTATTGGAATTTTCTATGTTGGACTAGTTCATTAGTAATAGCTCCTAGTTCTATTATTCTGTTAAGCTGTCCAATAGAATTATGTTATTCTAAATTTCTCTTTCTTTGGTTTTATTTCATCTTTTATGTTTAAATAAATGTACTTTGCTCACCACCGAGTAGTTTGACCTGTCACATTGCATCTGGAACAGACACTTTACATTTCCTTTAAAATAAGAAAACATAAGAATCTAGGCTACTGCCTTCAAATATTTTCAAGGGAACTGGTATGGCCCATCACACTGGAATCCTTCTCTTCCTGAGTAATAGGCTGGAGGCACTGAATAGGCTGTCCCTATTTTTCTCCAATAGTGTCAATGGGCTGAATGATTTCCTCATATCCCTGTGA
Source organism: Hemiscyllium ocellatum (assembly GCF_020745735.1). NCBI lineage: Eukaryota > Metazoa > Chordata > Chondrichthyes > Orectolobiformes > Hemiscylliidae > Hemiscyllium > Hemiscyllium ocellatum. The sequence goes on from NW_026869017.1 coordinate 562,338, forward strand.
AACCAGTGTGAGGTGCGGAATGAACTCTTGTTTTACTGTGGCAATGTGCAGTGTCAGGCAGTGCTGTTACATGAATGTTACAGACACGTTAACAGCACACACCTCAATGGAGTCTGGTCTTCCTGCACATGGACACAGACCAGTTCAGGAGCTGACGGGGGATAAAATGTCCTGAACATTGTGGAATCCTCAGTGACCATCCCCACTTCTGATCTTATGGTGGGGAGGGTGGGGGCGAGGAGACATTGATGAAGCAGCTGAAGATGTTTGTGAAGAGGAAGCTACCCTGAGGATCTCTCACAGAGGTGACCCAGGACTGAGATGATGAACACCTTCCTTTGTGCCATGTTTGATTCCAAACACTGGAGAGTTTACTCTGATTCCCATTAAGTCCAGTTTTGTTAAGCTCTTTGATGTCAACAAAAGTTAGCCATTGCCTTGATATCAGGGCCAGTCATTTTTACCTGACCCCTTGTGTCAACCCCTTTTGTTCATATCAATAGGCCATGGTATAGGAGCAGCAAGGGGTTTCTTCAAACAGGTGGTATTGAATATCAAGATTTCTCTTCTCAAGAGTGTTCAGGGAGCCAGATGACTGAAAGTATTTGAAGAGGAGGTAGATGGATATTGACCTGTCCGAGAGTTGAGGGCGATGAGGAATTGGGTATGAAAGAGGATTTCAGACCGAGAACAGATCAGTCATGATCTTAGTGAAGGGCAAGGCAGGCTTGGGGAGTGAACAACCTGTCCCTGTGTCTGATGTTCTCACATTCTGTTATTGGAAAGTTAGTGGGTTTTATTTTCATGAATGTTCTGTTTTTGAATGTTGCCGTCAGGGAGACCAGAGGATTTTGTGAGCCATCTCTGGGTGAGGTATGGAGGCTGTATTCATAGTGAACTTGGGTCTACAACATGAGCCACAAATAGAGCACAAGTTTCAGAGAGGGGAAGCTCTGTAAAGAGAGATGAGGGGCCTCTTTCATACCCAGCCTGGGTTTTACAATTATATTTCTCAAATCACATCAAAGCGTGTGGGACAATCTTGAAGGTCCAAATGATCTCCTCTGTTTCTGTGCACCAGGTTATAGGAGTAAGTCGTCTCTAAATGCTCCTGCCTAACAGGTTTAATGGCCTGAATGGAACACAGGACCACGGAATTGAGGGACAGGAGTGAGACATTAGATACGTTGAACCTTCTCCAGCAGGCACTAAGATGGTGGCTGATCAGGTTGTGGTCTCAGCCCCACTTTCCTGTCTGTGTCCCATTATCCATGACTCAGTTCTCTGTCAAATATTTACCTAATGCAGCTTTCAATCAATGTGAACATAGAGGCACGATAAACTTCCAGTGAAGAGGATTCCCACTTGAAAGTCCATTCAGAGTTATTCGTCATTCCTCTGATAGAATCAAAGTGTCATGCAGAATGGAAACAGACCCGTTCGTCCAATCTGTTCACTCCGATCAGATATCAAATCTGATCCCGTTCCATTTGCCAGCATTTGGCCGATATCCCTCGTCTTTCAGATACTTTTTAAATGTGCGATTGTAACCTCCTTCACCACTTCCTCTGACAGCACTTTATGTACACACACCACTCTATATGTGAAACATTTATCTTCAGTCCCTTCTAAATCATTCCCCCTCTTCCCTCCATCCTATACTCTCCTGTTCTGGACTCCCCTATCCTGGGGAGCAGAGCATGGCTGTTCAGAATATCCATGCCCCTGCTGGTTTTATAAACCTCTATAATGTGACCCCTAAACCTCTGACACTCCAGGGGGAAACACCCCAACCTAATCAACCTCTCCCTAAAGCTCAAACCTCCAGTCCTGGGACATCTGTGTAAGTCATTTCTGCAGACAACCAAGTTGTACGTGGTATTCTTAAAGTGGCCTCACCAACATCCTGTACAGATACAACATGCCACCACAACCCCGATACTCAATGCTCTGACTGATTAAGGCAAATGTGCCAAATGTGTTCTGTACCGCACTGTCTGCATTCGACTCCACTTTCAAGGAACAATGTACCTGCAGCCCTATGTCCCTTTGTTCCACAACACTCCCCAGGACCTGACCATTAAGTGTATAACTTCTGCCCTGATTTGCCTTCCCAAAATACAAACCCTCGTCTTTATCTAAATAAAACTTCATCTGTCACTCCTTGCCCCTTTGTCCCATCTATTTGTGGTCTTGTTGTAGTCTGAGATAATCTACTACATCACCATTCTGATGTCGTCTGTAAACTTACTAACTATGGCCCCAATATCCACATCTAAATCCTTGACATAAATGATGAAATGTTGTGAACTCAGTCCTGATTCTTACAGCACACTGCTGCTCACAAGCCTCCAGTCTGAAAAATACCCCTCTTCCTTCAAGCCAATTGTGATTAGCTTCCTCTGTGTCCCATGTGACCGAACCTTACTAATCTGTCTACCAATCAGAATGAAATACTAGCTATGAAGAGAGGCTGAGTAGGTTAGGTTTATTTTCACTAGTAAAAAGAAGATTGGGGGGGAACTTATTGAGGTTTGAAAAATCATGAAGGTTATAGACAGGGTGGACAGAGACAAGCTTTTTCCCAGGGTGAAGGATTCAATAACGAGAGGTTGTGCTTTCAAAGTGAGAGGTAGACAGTTTAAGGGGGATACACGCGGTAAGTACTTTACACAGAGGGCGGTGGGCGTTTGGAACGGTTTGCTAGCAGAGGTGGTAGAGGCAGGCACGACAGATTCATTTAAGGTGCGTCTAGACAGATGCATGAGTAGGTGGGGAGCAGAGGAGTAGGTGGGGAGCAGAGGGATACAGATGCTTAGGAATTGACCGACAGATTTAGACAGGACATTTGAATCGGCTCAGGATTGGAGGGCGAAGGGCCTGTTCCTGGGCTGTAAGATTTTCTTTGCTCTTTGTTCTTTAAAAGAACACCTTGCTGAAGTCCATATAGACAATGTCAACCAAACTGCCTTCATCAATCTTCTTTGTCATCTCTTCAATAAACTCAAACAAATTAGTGAGACATGATTTCCCATGCAGAAAGCCACGTTGTCTACCCTGATCAGCCCTTACCTTCCCAAATGTATGTAAATGCTATCCCCCAGAATCCCCTCCAACAATTCACCCACCACTGACATCAGGCTCACCGATCTATAGTTCCCTGGCTTTTTGGGTCACTGTTTCCTTTTCTAGTCCGACTCCCTCACTGCTCACAACAAATGTTAAATGTTACCAGGTCGGTGATATAGCCGATGATATCGGTCTCAGGCTGGGTCAGGGTCAGTTTTAGGAACAAGTCAGGCTAGTATCTTTAATCTGCTCAAATAGCACGTTTATGATCCAGAGCAATGTCACTCCAACTATGGTGGAAAGATGAATGGCAAACTATTTTTGTATTACAAATATATAATCAATATTTCCCTTTCTATAAAACACACACACTCACACAAACTCGCCAATTTTTACTTGAAAGAACTTTGTCCAGATATTATCCCTTGTACATTGTCCAAACTATGTCTCCATCACATTCCCTGTTCCATGTCGGTGCATCATTGCTGCTGTCATACACAGAGCCATACCCTGAGCAGAAAATGGCCTTGGTCGATTTGAAGATATATTTTTATGTTCCTGCTTCATTAAAAAATAAAAGTGTCTAATTTATTCAGAATACGTGTGTTAAAATGAATGCATTTTTAAAAGAAATACAGAAATTGCTGGAAAAGCTCGGCAGGTCTGTCAGCATCCAGATGCCTTTTACATGCTGTAGTTGTACCCAGCCTCCACCACTTCCTCTGGCAGCTCATTCCATACGCACACCACCCTCTGTGTGAAAAGATGCCCTTTAGGCCTCATCAAAACCTTTCCCCTCTCACTTTCCACCAATGCCGCCGAGTTTTGGACGCCCCTAACCAGGGGAAAAACCCTGACTACTCAACCTATCCATGACCATTCAGATTTTATGAACCTTTCCTGCTGCGAAATGTGACTTCAATCAACACGAATGGCTGTACTTTCAGTCATCCCGGGGCTAAATTCTGAAATGCAACACTGACACCTCTTCCTTCTCCATCAAGTCACAATTCTAAACCAGTTTAATCAGTTTGTTCAGATATATTAGGAGACACTTCTGTGGGATTTACACCTGGACCTTTGTGCCCAGAGGTAGGGACACGAGCACCACTCGGCAATACCCATAAAGCTGTAACATTATTCTCCTGTGTGTTTGTCCATCAGCCTATTATGACATGTTGTGACATACCTCTGCAACAGGCAGGACTTCAATCCAGACCTTCTCATCCAGAGCTAGGAACACTACCACACAAGTTCAGGAATTGGAATCAAACCCAGAGCTCTGGCTCAGAGACACGGACACTGCCCACTATACTACCATACCCAGATTTTGGGTCATATTTTAGTGCCCGCTTCCAGCTCAGTGTGGATTGATTATAATCAGGTTACTATTACTGAATTACAAACAACACTTTGTATTATTAAACAAATGCAAGATATTTGTCTCAACTGTAGGATATTGAGTGTACTTGCTGAATATTGAAATTAACTATAACCATCTTTAATCGCTATTATCTGTAGTCTGCAATATTAGGGAAAGAAATCCTGCAGAAACACTCTGCCCAATGAAGGGTCTCAAATAGATGTTTATTACTGAACACCAGAGGCGAAGGAAGGGATTAATTTCTGACCCCAAAACACCGATCAATCTTACCCACCTCTAACGTGTGTCTGCCCTCTTCCTAAAACCATGAAATGATACCAGGCCGCTGATTACTGTCCAGCCTCTCCTCCCCACGACTGTGTCTGCAATCTGTCCCTCCTCCCTCTAACCACATAAGGCAAACCAAGCTCAGGGTCTTTGTGAAAATCAAGGCCAGAGTGTGCAGGCCTCCTGGAGAGGGGTGGGCATTTTAAAATTGAAGGGGGAGGGGGAGGTGGCAGTCATATCACACACTGGGCTGAGGGGTGGCAGATGGAGGATAGTCTGGATTAATGCCAGGCATTGGATTTGGTAAATCAAACAACAACAGGACCTATACAATTAAAAGTAGGGTCTTTTGGTGGTGTTGTAGTACAGAAACCTAGGCTATCAGGTTTAATTCTTTAAAATTTGCATCTGATATAGAAAGTGGCTAAGAAGGTGTTTAACACACTTGTCTTCATAGGTCAGACCTTTGAGTATCGGAATTGGGACGTCATGTTGTGGCTGTACAGGACATTGGTGAGACCTCTTCTGGAATACTGTGTCCAGTCTGGTCATCCTGCCCGCTCATTCCATAGGCACACCACCCTCTGGGTGAAACAGCTGCCCCTTACGTCACTTTTAAATGTTACTCTCTCAGCTTAAGCCTATGTCCTCTAGTTTTGGACTCCCCCGTACCCTTAGCAAATACCTTGACTATTCACTTTGATATTATTGATCTTGATATTATTAAGCTGGAGAGGGTTCAGAAGAGTTTAACCTGGATGTTACTGGAAATGGAGGGATTGAGCTATAAGGAGAGGCTGAATAGGCTGGGACATTTTTCACTGGAGAGTATGAGATGGAGGGGTAACTTTACAGAGGTTTATAAAATGATGAGGGTTACAGATAAGCTAAAGGGCTGATGTCTTTTCCCGAGAGTTGGGGATTCAAAACTGAGGGATATTTTGAGGCGTGAGGAAAAAGATTTACAAAAGTCAGGAGAGGTAATTATTTCATACAGAAACTGGCTTGTGTGTGGAATTAACTTCTAGAGGAACTGGTGAAAATAGGGACAGTTACAACGTTTAAAGGACATTTAGATCAGTAAATGGACAAGACATCAGTTTGGATGGTGCTGTGAGCAGCTGCCCTCTCCCTCCCCCTCCCCTCTCTGAATGAATCCCTGTTGGTTTTCACCCTCTCCCAATGCCTGTGCAGTGGCGTGTGCAGGCCAGCAGAGGGTGGCATTGCATCACTTTCAGCACCACAGAGACAGCCAGACCTGCCCCACACAGAGACACACAGATACACACACAGCAATTGTTAGGACACGGCGTGAAGCTCATCTGGTAAGTTAAACTAAACTAAACATAAAGAAATGCTCAATTTACCTTGTAAACTGTTGAAATATGAGTGATAGAGAACTCCCAAATTCCAGTGTTTAAACAAAAAATGTCAATGTATTTTTTTAACTCTGAAAGTGAACATTTTACATCAACTATTCACAACTCTGGGACCCTCTTTCTCCTAACTGCTTATTACCCTACTCCAACTCTACAGCAATATACTGTTTCAATGAGACACTTATTAAAATTACATAAACGTAATTTCAAAACCACACAGCAGCTGTTGTTTCATCTGACCTCACACCAATATCCCTTTTTCCCATGTTTCCTGGGAAGTATGGTTCATGTTACCGGATGTTATCGAAGTGTCAGTTTTTCAGCATTCTGAAACCTGGGACACATCCGTCCATGACACTGTCTCTCAGTCTCCCCCTCTCTGTCTATACCCCAAACCCCTCCCATGTGGTGATATTTAAACTGATTCCCCTGCCATCTCTCTCTGGCAGTGATGTTCACACCCACAGCACCCCCTTGTCATGGCACAAGGGAGATATGGAGCTGGAAATGGGTGGGAGCTGCACATCCCGTTACTTCCAGCATGGGCTGCAAGTTTCCCCACACTGGGCAGGGATCTAACACAGTGTTACTGGGTAATGCACTGGGGTGGGGTACACAGTCCTGCATGGTGGGAGGGTAACTGCTCCTGGGTTACAGATCAATGCACTGGGGTGGTGTACACAGTCCTACATGCTGGGAGGGTAACTGCTCCTGGGTTACAGATCAATGCACTGGGGTGGGGTACACAGCCCTACATGCTGGGAGGGTAACTGCTCCTGGGTTACAGATCAATGCACTGGGGAGGTGTACACAGACCTACATGCTGGGAGGGTAACTGCTCCTGGGTTACAGATCAATGCACTGGGGTGGTGTACACAGCCCTACATGCTGGGAGGGTAACTGCTCCTGGGTTACAGATGAATTCACGGGTGATCACTACACATTCTCTGTGCTGGTCAGACTGTCTGGCTGAGGTTTATAGATAATACAATGATGTGGTTAGTGCAGCTCCCCGTGCGGGATGGATATGTAGCCTGTGCACAGTACATCATGTTGGTGGGGTGGATGGGGGGAGGGAAAGGTGATGGACAGGTCACGAAACTCCACGGAATATTCTGACACCGACGTTCTATAACTGACATTCCCCGGAACGTTCTGTCCCTGACATTCTATAACTGACATTCCCCGGAACGTTCTGTCCCTGACATTCTATAACTGACATTCCCCGGAACGTTCTGTCCCTGACGTTGTTTGTTTGTGAACGGCCGGACGTCAGTGAATTGAACAAACGATAAGATCCCGAGGGAAGAGATCCCGATCCAGGGAGAAGGAGACACTTTTCCGAAGGCCCCTCAGGCAGTTAAAGGGGGGAATACGTTTTCCCTGCGTTTACATTTCTCCACGACACAGGATCGACCACAATTTAGACCAAAATACAGAAATTCCCAAACTCCGTTTGTCTTCAGGAAACTGGGAGAGAATCCTTCAGGACAGCAACGTTTCCACCCTCCGTATTAGGAACTGGGAAGGAGTGACCTGTGTCTGCTCTCGAGTGATCGAGTGTGTGGGAATGTTCTAGAAACCATCTGTCCTTATGGATGTGTCTCTGGGTGTTTGGGGAGGGAGGGTTTCTTGTGGTTTATGTCACATTTTTGTCAGTAATTCCGACCTTCCCATTTGTTATTCCAGCTCCAATTATTTTAATAAATCCCTGAATACAGGGACACATTTGAAAATCTCACTGGGTCCCCGATCAAACGGGTCCCTTTGCCTCCAGGCTGATGGATAATGGGTTTGTTTTCCTTCCTCACAGTTAACGTAGTGACCATCTACGTCCTGCTTTATAAAGATTGTGGATTGTCTCCATGTGTCAGACGTTACCTGGGGGCCATGGCAGCGGCGGATCTCCTGGTCATTATCCTCGACCTGATCCTGAGACACATTCCCATTGTTTATCGGGAACAGTTTTATTTCCTGAGGGACTCCGTCCCCGTGTGTAATATCCACGCCGTCCTGCTTTATGCAGCCACTGACTGCTCTGTCTGGTTCACCGTCACTTTCACCTTTGATCGGTTTGTGGCCATTTGTTGCCAGAAGCTGAAAAGTAAATATTGCAGTGAGAAAACGGCGGCTGTGGTTCTGGGAGCAGTGACTGTGCTGAGCTGTTTAAAGAACATTTCCTGGTATTTTATGCTCACGGCTCGGTATTGGCTGGTGAACTCCCCCTGGTTTTGTGATGTAACAGTCGCTGTTCTAGTCTCCAGTGTCTGGGTCACAATCGAGTTCCTCCACCACATTCTAACCCCGGGGGTCCCATTTCTCCTGATTCTGCTGCTCAATGTTCTCACCGTCAGACACATTTTAGTGACCAGCAGAGCCCGCAGGAGACTCCGCGCTCACACCAATGGGGACGCTCAGTCTGACACTGAAATGAGAAACCGAAAAAAATCCATCATTTTACTGTTTGTGATCTCGGCCAATTTCATCCTGTTATGGTCAACGTTAATGCTGTATTCTATATGGTACCGGATGGATTGGATTGTGTATACCCCTGTGTATCTCCATGACTTTGTGGTGGAATTGGGCTTCATGCTGCAGCTCCTCAGTTGCTGCACAAACACCGCGATTTATGCCGTGACCCAGACTAAGTTCAGGCAGCAGCTGAAGAATGTGCTGAAATATCCCTTCACCCAAATCCATCCATCCATCAAATTCCCTCATTAATCACACCATCCGGGATTTTCTCATTTCAGTTCAGTGTTTCAGCGATGGAGCAGCCTGTCGCTATGGTAACAGACTGAGGGGAGCGCTGGTTTGTCCCTCCTTATCCCACAGGGGGGTTACAGGGAAACATTTCAATGTTTCTCACAACTCAGGGGCCAGTGAGAAAAGGCACCATCCCACTGACTGTATCCATCACTTCCATTTGTAACCAATAAAAATGCTGATGAAAGCGTGCCGAGCAGCAGAGGGACCGATGTTGTTGTGTGTCTTTGTGTTGGAGAAGCTGAGCTGGAGAGAGACAGACTCAGCCCCAAGTCCTGGTCCTCAGGGAAGGGGAGGGCACCGCGCCCTGGGCTCAGGAGCTGGGGTTAACTCCCTCTGTCCCCCCAACTCCAACCCAGCCTCCCCATTACCTCTCCCCTACTCTTTCTCCTCAATTCTCTCTCTCTCTCATCATCTCTCCTCTTCACACTCCCTCGTTTCCCCTCTCACACACAATCCCCCCAACCCCGGTTTCTCCACCTGCCCACATCTTCCCTATCCCCTCACCCTCACTCTCTCTGTCCTGCTGTCTCTGTCTCCCTCCAGCAGTTCCATCTCGAGCCCATTTTCCCCTCCTCCTACCTCCCACATCTCACCCCCCCCCCCCACACGCAGCCTCACGACCAACCAACCCCACACCCCCCAGTCTCTGGGTCAGAGGGAGAGGGAAGGACCAGGGAGACAGAATGTGTCTGAGACAGGGGGAGGGAGGGACAGGAGGGAGAGCGATTCAGTCAGAGAGAAACGGAGGAAGTTGGGGAGAGAGAGAGAGAGAGACACTGATTGAGGGGGGTCAAGAGTGAGAGAGATGGAGGGAAAGAGAATGAAAGGGGGAAGAGAGAGAGGGGGAAAGGGAGAGATAGGGGAGGGCGAGAGATAGGAGGGATGGAGGGGTGGGAGAAAGAGAGGGGAGAGGTTGAGAGAGGGAGGATGAAACAGAGGAGTGAGGGAGGGGAGGGCAAGAGAGAGGAGCACGAGAGAGGGTGAGTGGGAGAGGGAGAGGAGAGAGGGGGAGGGCGAGAGCGAGGAGGATAAGAAAGGAGATGGCAAGACAGGGGAGACCGAGAGACAAGAGGGAAGGGAGGGGAGGGTGAGATGGGGGGGAGGGCGAGTAAAAGGGGAGGGTGTGAGAGGGGAGGGCGAGAGACGGGGAGGCCAAGAGAGCGCAGTGCATGAGAGGGGAGAGGAAGGTGAAGGCGAGAGAGGGGAGAGAGTGAAAGAGGGGAGGGCGAGAGAGGGAGGAGAGGGAGGGGTGGGCAAGAGGGAGGGTGAGGGCGAGAGGGAGGGAGAGGGCGAGATAGGGGAGTGGGAGAGAGGGGGAGGGTAAGAGAAGGGATGGTGAGAGAGGCGATGGCGAAAGAGGGGAGGGAGGGGTTGGCAAGAGAGGGGGAGGGGTGAGAGAGGGGAAGGAGAGCGAGGAGGGCGAGAGAGGGGAGGGAGAGAGAGAGGAGGGTGAGAGAGGGGAGGGAGGGGAGCGTGCGAGGAAGGGAGAGGGCGAGAGAGGATAGGGCGAGAGAGGTGGTGGGCGAAGGAGGGGAAGGAGGGAGGGGAGGGCGTGAGGGAGTGTGAGCGCATGATAGGGAAGGGAGAGAGTGGAGGGTGAGAGAGGGGTGAGGGTGAGGGAGGGGAGTGTGAGAGGTGGGAGGGCGAGAAAGGGGAATGCGAGAGGGAAGGAGAGGGCGAGAGGGAAGGAGTAGGGAGACAGGGGAGGGAGGGAGGGGAGGGCACGACAGGGTAAGGAGGGAGGGGAGAGTGAGAGAAGGGTGAGGGTGAGAGAGAGGAGGACAAGAGGGGGAGGGAATTAAGGGCAAGAGATAAGAGTGCAAGAGAGGGGAGGGCAAGACAGAGGAGGGAGGCAGGGGAGAGCAAGAGAGGGAAGGAAGGGAGGGGAGGGTGATATAGGGGCGGGCGAGAGGGGGTGGGCTGGAAGGAGGGAGATGGAGTGAGAGGGAAGGGAGGGAAGGAGATGGCGAGAGATGAGAGGGATGAAGGGGAGGGCAAGAGAGGGGAGGGAAGAGAGGGCGAGAGAAATGGAGAGGGCTAGAGAGGAGGGCGAGAGAGGGGAGGGACAGGGTGGGGAGGGTGAGAGAGGGGAAGGAGGTAGGGGAGGCTGAGAGGGAGGGAGAGGGAGAGGAGGGCACGACAGGGTAAGGAGGTAGGGGAGAGTGAGAGAAGGGTGAGGGTGAGAGAGAGGAGGACAAGAGAGGGGAGGGCGTGGGGAGGGGAGGGTGAGAGATGGGAAGGAGGTGGGGAGGCTGAGAGGGAGGGAGGGGGAGAGAGGGGAGGGAGGGAGAGGAGGGCGAGAGGAAGGGAGAGGGAGAGAGAGCCGATGGGAGGGGGGGAGCGCGAGTGGGGGGGCAAGAGAGGGGAAGTGCAAGAGAGGGGGAGAGGGAGGGGAAGGCAAGATGGATGGAGGTGAGGGAGGATGGGGAGGGCGAGAGAGGGCGGGAGAGGAAGGGAAAGGGGACCGACAGAGAGGGGAAGGAGTGAGGGGAGATCAATAGGGAGGGAGAGGGCGAGACAGGGAAGGGAGGGAGGGGAGAGCAAAAGAAAGGGAGATGGTGAGAGAGTGGATGGGAGAGAGGGGGAGCGCGAGTGAGGGGGCAGAGAGAGGGGGAGGATGAGAGAGGGGGAGAGGGAGGGGAAGGCAAGATGGATCGAGAGTGCAAGAGAGAGGTGAGGGAGGGTGGGGAGGGCGAGAGAGGGGGAGAGGGAGGGGACATAGACGTGGGGACAGAGTGGGGGACAGAGAGCTGGGGGACAGACACAGGGAGACAGAGAGAGGGGGATAGAGAGAGGGGGACAGAGAGAGGGGGCAAAGAGGTAGGACAGAGAGAGGGGAACAGGGAGTTTGGGGACAGAGACGGGGGACAGAGAGAGGGATGACAGAGAGTGGTGGGCAGAGATAGAGGAGGGACAGAGAGAGTGGACAGAGAGAATGGGGACAAACAGGTGGGAAAGAATGAGGGGACACAGAAGACGGGGGACAGGGAGGGTGGACAGAGCGAAGGTGGGACAGAGAGAGGAGGCAATGAGAGGGGGGATAGAGAAGGATGTAACAGAGACAGGAGGACAGACTTAGGGGACAGAGAGACGTAGGCACAGAGGGGAGGACAGAGTTTGGGTGACAGAGAGAGGGGGGACAGAGATGCGGGACATAGAGAGGGGGGTGAGATGGAGGGGGATCAGTTGGAGGGGGATAGAGAGGGGGGACAGAGAGAGGATGGACAGAGACAGGGGGGCAAAGAGAGGGGACGGAGAGAGGGGAACAGAGAAAAGGGAACAGAGAGAAGGGAGCAGAGAGAAGGGGACAAAGAGAGAGGGACAAAGAGATGGGGTTAGAGTGAGGGGAACAGAGAGCAGGGGCAGACAGAGGTAAACAGAGAGAGAGGTCAGAGAGAAGGGGAACGTGGAGAGGGGGACAGAGAATGGGGGACAGAGAGAGAGGGGACACAGAGAGGGGGACAGAGAAAGTGGGACAGAGAGATGGGAGACAGAGAGAGAAGGAACAGAGAAGGGGAACAGAGAGAAGGGGACAGAGAGGGGGGACAGGCAGAGAGGGGGACGGAGAGACGGAACAGAGAGAGGGGGACAGAGCACAGGGACAGGGAGAGGGGGACAGAGAGAGTGGGACAGAGAGTGGTTAAGAGAGATGGAAAACAACGATCGGGTGTCACGGAGGGACATAGAGGGGGGTACAGAGACCCGGGAGACAGAGAGAAGTCGGACAGAGAGAGGGTGAGAGAGCACAGGGACAGAGAGAGTGGGGACAGAGAGACGGTGACAGAGAGAGGTGACAGAGAGAGGGGGACAGAGAGAGGGGGACAGAGAGAGGGGGGCCAGAGCGGGGGGACAGAGAGAGGGGACAGAGAGGGAGAGAGAGAGATAGAGGAGGACAGAGAGGGCAGACAGAGAGGGTGGGTCAGAGAAAAGGAGACAGAGAGGGGAGACAGAGAGAAGGGGACAGAGATGGGGGCAGAGAGAAGGGGACGGGGCGGCGGGGTCAACAGAGAGGCGTGGGGACAGAGAGAGGGGTATCAATGAGGGGGGTCAGAGAGGGGGACAGAGAGTGGCTAACAGAGACAGGGGACAGAGCGAGGGGTTACAGAGTGCGGGGGACAGAGAGAGGGGGGACGGAGAGACGGAACAGAGAGAGGGGGACAGAGTGAGGGGGACGGGCAGAGAGAGTGGGACAGAGAGAGAGGCGAGAGGCAGAGGGGGGACAGAGAGAGCGGCAACAGAGAGAAGGGGACAGAGCCCAGGGACAGGGAGAGTGGGACAGAGAGAGTGGGACAGAGAGTGGTTAAGAGAGATGGAAGACAACGATCGGGTGTCACGGGGGGACATTAAGGGGGGCTACAGAGACACGGGAGACAGAGAGAAGTCGGACAGAGAGAGGGGGAGAGAGCACAGGGACAAAGAGAGAGTGGGGACAGAGAGACGGTGACAGAGAGACGGTGACAGAGAGAGGGGGACAGAGCGAGGGGGACAGAGCGAGAGGGACAGAGCGAGAGGGACAGAGAGAGGGGGGACAGGGAGAGAGGTTTGACAGAAAGGCGGTCAGAGAGAGAGGAGACAGAGAGGGGGCAGAGAAGGGGGAGATAGAGAGGGGAGGGCAGAGAGAGAGTGCGGACAGTGAGGAGGGACAGAGAGGGGGGATAGAGAGAGGGCGGAAAGAGTGAGGGGTCGACAGAGAGGTGGGGAACAGAGAGAGGGTGGGACAGAGAGAGGGGGGTTAGAGAGAGGGGTCAGACAGACGTGGGGACAAAGGGAGTGGTATCAGAGAGAGGGGGGACAGAGAGAGGGGCCAGACGAAAGGGGCAGAGAGAGTTTGGGACAGTGAGAGGGGGACAGAGAGAGGGCGACGGGGGGGTCAGTGAGAGGGGGAACAGAGAGAGGGGGACAGGGAGAAAGGTTGGACAGAAAGGGGGGACAAAGAGGGGGAGACGGAGAGCTGGACAGAGAGAGGGGAACAGAGAGGGGGGAAAGGGAGAGGGGGGACAGAGCCAGGGGGACAGAGAGGGGGGGAGAGAGAGAGGAGGTCAGAGAGGGCGGACATAGAGGGTGGGTCAGAGAAAAGGGGACAGAGAGGGCAGACAGAGAGAAGGGGACAGTGAGGGGGGACAGAGAGAGGGCGGAAAGAGTGAGGGGTCGACAGAGAGGGGGGACAGAGAGAGGGGGACAGAGAGAGGAGAACAGAGAGAGGGGGACAGAGAGAGAAGAGGACGGGGCAGAGAGAGGAGGTCAGAAAAAAAGGCGAGAGACAGAAGGGGTACAAAGAGAGAGGGGGACAAAGAGAGAGGGACAGAGATAGGGCGACAGAGAGTGGGGGACAGATGGGGGGTATAGAGAGGGGGGCAGAGGGGAGACAGAGGGGGTAACGGGGGCATAGGGGTGGGGACAGAGAGTGGGAGGACAGAGAGTGGTTAAGAGGGAAGGAAAACAGAGAGCGGGAGTCATGGAGGGACATAGAGGGGGGTACAGAGACACGGGAGACCGAGGGAGGTCAGACAGATTGAGAGGGGATGGAGAGAGGGTGGACAGAGAGACATGGAGACAGAGAGAGAGGGACGGACAGAGGGGTAATGGTGAGACGGGGCAGTGATTGGGGGGGTAAGGGAGAGAGGTGGACAGAGAGAGGGGGACAGAGAGAGTGGTAACAGAGAGAGGGGTGACAGAGAGAGGGGTGACAGAGAGAGGGGTGACAGAGAGAGGGGTGACAGAGAGAGATGGACAGTGAGAGTGGGACAGAGAGAGCGGTAACAGAAAGAGAAGGACAGAGATAGGGACAGAGACTGCGGGACAGAGAGAGTGGGACAGAGAGAGGGATGACAGAGAGAGGGGTGACAGATAGAGGGGTGACAGATAGAGGGGTGACAGATAGAGGGGTGACAGATAGAGGGACTGGACAGAGAGAGTGGGGCAGATAGAGGGATGGGGCAGAGAGAGGGGGGCATAGAGAGCGGGGGACAGAGAGAGGGGGGACATCGGGAGGGGACGGAGAGTGGGGGAAAGGGAAACGGATGGATAGAGAGAGTGGGGACAGAGAGAGTGGGGACAGAGAGAGGGGGACAGAGAGAGGCGGGACAGAGAGAGGGACAGAGAGAGGCGGGACAGAGAGAGGGGTATCAGTGAGAGGGGTCTGAGAGAGAGGGATTCGGGGGGGCAGAGTGTCGTGCACAGGGGATGAGAATGAGGGGGGAAAAGAGAGGAAGGGGGGCAGAGAGGAGGGGCGACAGAGAGAGTGGGGACAGAGCAAGCGGGCACAGAGAGAGGGATGAAAGAGAGGCCGGACACAGAGAAGGGGACAGTGAGGGGAGACAGAGAGAGCGCGGATGGGGGGACAGAGAGGAGGGGACAGAGAGGGGGAACAGAGAGAGCTGAGAGAGAGGGAGGAC
The DNA here is from genome assembly GCF_020745735.1 of Hemiscyllium ocellatum. Classification (NCBI taxonomy): domain Eukaryota; kingdom Metazoa; phylum Chordata; class Chondrichthyes; order Orectolobiformes; family Hemiscylliidae; genus Hemiscyllium; species Hemiscyllium ocellatum. Next base: position 577,601 of record NW_026869017.1, read on the forward strand.
AGAGAGAGAGGGCGGACAGAGAGTGCGGACAGAGAGAAGGGGACTCAAAGGGTGGGTCAGAGAGAGAGCGCGGACAGAGAAGAGGGGCAGAGAGCGCGGGATAGAGAAAGAGAGGACAGATGCGGCACAGAGAGAGGGGGACAGAGCGAGGGTGCGACAGAGAAAGGGGCAAAGAGAGAGGGGGGCAGAGAGAGGGGCACAGAGATAGGGAAAGATACGCGGGGATAGAGAGAGTGGTATCAGAGAGAGCGGGGTCAGAGAGGGGGGTGTCGGGTGGGGAAGGCAGTGAAGGACAGAGAGCGCGGGGCAGAGTGAGGGGGGAACAGAAAGAGGGGGATCAGAGAGGAAGTGGGGACAGAGAGAGGGACAGAGAGAAGGGAACAGTGTGGGGGGACAGAGAGACGGGTGACAGAGAGTGGGGATAGAGAGAAGAGAACAGTGAGAGGGGACAGAGAGAGGGGTACAGTGAGGGGGGACAGAGAGACGGGTGACAGAGAGGGGGGAAGAGAGAAGTGGACAGTGAGGGGGGACAGAGAGAGGGGTACAGTGAGGGGGCGAGAGAGAGGGGAGGACAGAGAGGGGGAGAGAGGGGTTGGAGAGAGAGAGAGGGGACAGAGACTGTGGGTCAGAGAAAAGGGGACAGAGAGGGGGGACAGAGTGAAGGGGACAGAGAATGGGTGACAGAGAGAGGGTGGAGAGAGAAGGGGGCAGAGAGAGAGGGGACCGGGAGAGAGGTGAGAGACAGAGGGGTGACAGAGAGAGGAGTACAGAGAGAGCGGTAACAGAGAGAGCGGTAACAGAGAGAGAGGGACAGAGCGAGGGGTGACAGAGAGAGAAGGGTGACAGAGAGAGGGCGACAGAGAGAGGGGTGACAGGGAGAGGAGTGATAGAGAAAGGGGTGACAGAGAGAGAGGGACAGGGAGAGGGGTGACAGAGAGAGGGGTGACAGAGAGAGGGGTGACAGAGAGAGGAGTGATAGAGAAAGGGGTGACAGAGAGAGAAGGACAGAGAGAGAGGGACAGAGACAGTGGGACAGAGAGAGTGGGACAGAGAGAGGGGCGACAGAAAGTGGGGGGCAGAGAGACAGGGCAGAGAGAGGGACAGGGCAGAGAGAGTGGGGCAGAGAAGGGGACGGGGGAGACAGAGGGTGGAACAGGGGCACAGTTGTCCAGAGAGTGTTAGGAGAGAGGGAAAACAGAGAGCGGGGGTCACGGGGTGCCATCGATGGGGGTATAGAGACATGGGAGACAGAGAGAGGTCGATCAGAGAGAAGGGGGACGGGGGGGGCGGGGGGTTGGGGACGGATAGAGGGAACAGAGAGAGAGGGGGACAGAGAGAGGGGGATAGAGAGAGGGGGTGGAGAGAGGGGGACAGAGGGAGGGTGCAGAGAGGGGGGATAGGGAGGACTGTGGATAGAGAGAGGGGGAAAGAGAGGGCAAACAGAGAAGGGGACAGAGAGAGGGGATTAAAGAGAGATGGGACAGAGAGAGGGGGACAGAGAGAGGGGATAGAGAGAGGGGGATAGAGAGAGGGGGATAGAGAGAGGGGGATAGAGAGCAAGGGTGCGACAGAGAAAGGGGTATCAGAGAGAGGGGGGTCAGAGAGGGGAGTGTCGGGTGGGGAAGACAGTGGAGGACAGAGAGCGCGGGGCAGAGTGAGGGGGGAACAGAAAGAGGGGGAACAGAGAGGAAGTGGGGACAGAGAGAGGGACAGAGAGAAGGGAACAGTGAGGGGGAGAGAGAGGGGAGGACAGAGAGCGGGGAGAGAGAGGGGTGAGAGAGAGGGGGGGAGAGAGAGAGGGGGAGAGAGGGGGGAGAGAGAGAGAGGGGGGACAGAGACTGTGGGTCAGAGAAAAGGGGACAGAGCGGGGGGACAGAGTGAAGGGGACAGAGAATGGGTGACAGAGAGGGAGTAGAGAGAAGGGGGCTGAGAGAGAGGGGACGGAGAGAGAGGGACAGAGCGAGGGGTGACAGAGAGAGGGGTGACAGAGAGAGGGGTGACAGAGAGAGGGGTGACAGAGAGAGGGGTAACAGTGAGAGAAGGACAGAGAGAGAGGGACAGAGACAGCGGGACAGAGAGAGTGGGACAGAGAGAGGGGCGATAGAAAGTGGGGGGCAGGGGGGGGGCCAGAGAGAGGGACGGGGGAGACAGAGGGTGGAACAGGGGCATAGTGGTACAGAGAGAGTTAGGAGAGAGGGAAAACAGAGAGCGGGGGTCACGGGGTGCCATAGATGGGGGTATAGAGACATGGGTGACAGAGAGAGGTCGATCAGAGAGAAGGGGGACGGAGGGGTGGGGGGAGGTCGGGATGGATAGAGGGAACAGAGAGAGAGGGGGATAGAGAGAGGGATACAGAGAGAGAGGGGGACAGAGAGAGGGGGACAGAGGGAGGGTGCAGAGAGGGGGGAAAGGGAGGCCTGTGGATAGAGAGAGTGGGGAATGAGAGGGCAAACAGAGAAGGGGACAGAGAGACGGGATTAAAGAGAGGCGGGACAGAGAAAGGGGGACAGAGAGAGGGGATAGAGAGAGGGGGTTAGAGAGAGGAAACAGAGAGAGGGGACAGAGAGCGGGGGACAGATATACAGGGAGAGAGAGAGGGGGACAGAGAGAATGGGGACAGATGGGGGGACAGATAGAGAAGGGGGACAGCGAGAGGGGATAGAGAGCGGGGGATAGAGAGAGGGGGACAGAGAGAGAGGGGACAGAGAGGGGTACAGAGAGAGGGCGACACAGAGAAAGGTCAGAGAGAGCGGACAGGGATGGTGGACAGAGAGAGGGAGAGAGAGGCGGGACAGAGAGAGGAGGGACAGATAGAGGGGATCAGAGAGAGGGAGAGAGAGAGAGGGGGGATAGAGAGAGGGGGTGTCAGAGAGAGGGGGAGAGTGAGAGGGGGGACAGAAAGAGGGGGTACAGAGAGATGGGGCGGACAAAGAGGGGACAGAGACAGAAGGGGACAGATCTGGAGACAGAGAGCGGAGGACAGATAGAGAGGGGGAGACAGAGCGGTGGGGACAGAGAGAGAGGGATAGAGAGAGGGGTGACAGAGAGAGGGGTGACAGAGAGACGGGGGACATTGAGTGGTTAAGAGAGAGGGAAAACAGAGAGCGGGGGTCACGGAAGGACATAGACGGGGGTACAGAGACACGGGAGACCGAGGGAGGTCAGACAGAGAGGGGGGATGGAGAGAGGGGACACAGAGAGAGGGGGACAGAGAGAGGGGGATGGGGCAGAGAGAAAGGGGACAGAGAGAGAGGCGAGTGACAGAGGGGGTACAGAGAGAGCGGCAACAGAGAGAGGGAGACAGAGCACAGGGACACAGAGAGGGGAACAGAGAGAGTGGGACAGAGAGAGACGCGAGAGACAAATGGGGGACAGAGAGAGCGGCAACAGAGAGAGGGGACCGAGCACAGGGACAGAGAGAGGGGGACAGAGAGAGGGACAGAGAGTGGTTAAGAGAGATGGAAAACAACGATCGGGTGTCACGGGGGGACATTGAGGGGGGGTACAGAGACACGGGAGACAGAGAGAAGTCGGACAGAGAGAGGGTGACAGAGAGAGGGGGACAGTGTGAGGGTGACAGAGAGAGGGGTTCAGGGAGAGTGAGTACAGATGGAGGGGGATTGAGAGTGTGGGAACGGAGAGGGGGGTCCAGAGAGGAGGGGGGAACAGAGAGCGGGTACAGAGAGAGGGAAGACAGAGAGAGAGAGAAGACAAAGAGGGAGACAGAGAGAGGGAGGACAGAGAGAGGGTGACAGAGACGGGGGGAACAGAGACGGGGGTGACAGAGGGGTGGGTACAGAGAGAGGGGGACAGAGAGAGAGAGAAGGGGACAGAGAGAGGGTGGCAGAGAGGGGTGTGACCGAGAGAGGGGTGACAGAAAGTGGGGAACAGAGAGAGGGGGGCAGAGAGAGGGACGGGGAGACAGAGAGAGGGGTGACAGAAAGTGGGGGGCAGAGAGGAGGGGCAGAGAGAGGGACGGGGGAGACAGAGGGTGGAACAGGGGCACAGTGGTACGGAGTGTGTTAGGAGAGAGGGAAAACAGAGAGCAGGGGTCACGGGGTGCCATCGATGGGGGTATAGAGACATGGGAGACCGAGAGAGGTCGGACAGAGAGAAGGGGGATGGAGGGGGTGGGTGGGGACGGATAGAGGCAACAGAGAGAGAGGGGGACAGAGAGAGGGGGATAGAGAGAAGGATACAGAGAGAGAGGGGACGGAGAGAGGGGTGACAGAGCGAGGGCGCAGAGAGGTGTAAAAGGAGGGCTGTGGATAGAGAGTGGGGAAAGAGAGGGGGAAACAGAGAGGGGCACAGGGAGAGGGGATTAGAGAGAGGCGGGAGAGTGAGGGGGACAGAGAGAGGGACAGAGAGAGAAGGGGGACAGCGAGAGGGGATAGAGAGAGGGGGATAGAGAGAGGGAACAGAGAGAGGGGGACAGAGAGAGGGCAGACAGAGAGAAGGGGACAATGAGGGAGGTCAGAGAGAGGGCGGACAGTGGGGTGTGGGACAGAAAGGGGGACAGAGCCGGGGTACAGAGAGAGGGAGACAGAGAGGGGGAGAGAGAGAGAGGGGAGGACAGAGAGGGCAGACAGAGAGTGTGGGTCAGAGAAAAGGAGACAGAGAGGGGAGACAGAGAGAAGGGGACAGAGAGGGGGGCAGAGAGAAGGGGACGGGGCGGCGGGGTCAACAGAGAGGCGTGGGGACAGAGAGAGGGGTATCATGAGAGGGGGATCAGAGATGGGGACAGAGAGAGGGGGACGGAGAGACGGGGACAGAGAGAGGGGGACAGAGAGAGGGGGACGGGGCAGAGAGAGGGGGACAGAGAGAGAGGCGAGAGACAGAGGGGGGACAGAGAGAGCAGCAACAGAGAGAAGAGGACAGAGCACAGGGACAGAGAGAGGGGGACAGAGAGACTGGGACAGAGATTGGTTAAGAGAGATGGAAAACAACGATCAGGTGTCACAGGGGGACATAGAAGTGGGTACAGAGACACGGGAGACAGAGAGAAGTGGGACAGAGAGAGGGGGAGAGAGCACAGGGACAGAGAGAGAGTGGGGACAGAGAGAGGGTGACAGAGAGCAGGGGACGGATGGGGGGACATAGAGAGTGGGGACGGAGAGAGGGGGACATCGGGAGGGGCAGAGAGAGGGGGAAAGGGAGAGGGATGGATAGAGAGAGTGGGGACAGAGAGAGAGGAGCGTTCAGAGAGGGGGACACAGAGAGGGTGAGTGAGAGAGTGGGGACAGAGAGAGTGGGGACAGAGAAAGGGGGACAGGGAGAGGGGGACAGAGAGTGTGGGGACAGAGAGAGGGGGACAGAGAGAGAGAAGGGACAGAGAGAGGGGGACAGAGAGAGGGTGGCAGATAGAGGGGACAAAGAGAGAGGGCCGACAGAGAGAGGGGGTGCAGAGAGAGGGGGACAGAGAGAGGGGGACAGAGAGAGGGGGATAGAGAACCCGAGGCACAGAGAGAGGGTGGGACAGAGATGGGGGGAAGAGAGAAGGGGACGGAAGTGGGTACAGAGAGAAGGGGTCTGAGAAGGTGCGACAGAGAGAAGAGAAC
>NW_026869018.1:0-3413 GCF_020745735.1 Hemiscyllium ocellatum
CACGCCTTCGAGGGGGGACTGTCCTCTGAGTTCAGGCCGAATTTGGTGAATTTCCTAAGTCGGGAAGTGGTCCAAACGGGGATGGGAGTGAACCTGACAGCTCATACCGACTTTGGGGCTTCCAAGCCGGGTAGCTCAGCCGGATTTGACCCGGCGATTCTGCCGACTGTCACGCCTTCGAGGGGGACTGTCCTCTGAGTTCAGGCCGAATTTGGTGAATTTCCTAAGTCGGGAAGTGGTCCAAACGGGATGGGAGTGAACCTGACAGCTTTTACCGACTTTGAGGCTTCGGGCCGGGTAGCTCAGCCGGATTTGACCCGGCGATTCTGCCGACTTCCACGCCTTCGAGGGGGCTGTCCTCTGAGTTCAGGCCGAATTTGGTGAATTTCCTAAGTCGGGAAGTGGCCCAAACTGGGATGGGAGTGAACCTGACAGCTCATACCGACTTTGAGGCTTCGGGCCGGGTAGCTCAGCCGGATTTGACCCGGCGGTTCTGCCGAATGCCTGGCCTTCGAGGGGGGCCTGCCCTCTGAGTTCAGGCCGAATTTGGTGAATTTCCTATGTCGGGAAGTGGTCCAAACGGGATGGGAGTGGACCTGACAGCTCATACCGACTTTGGGCTTCCAAGCCGGGTAGCTCAGCCGGATTTGATCCGGCGGTTCCGCCGACTGTCACGCCTTCGAGGGGGGACTCTCCTCTAAGTTCGGGCCGAATTTGGTGAATTTCCTAAGTCGGGAAGTGGTCCAAACGGGGATGGGAGTGAACCTGACAGCTCATACCGACTTTGGGGCTTCCAAGACGGGTAGCTCAGCCGGATTTGATCCGGCGGTTCCGCCGACTGTCACGCCTTCGAGGGGGGACTGTTGTCTAAGTTCAGGCCGAATTTGGTGAATTTCCTAAGTCGGGACGTGGTCCAAACGGGGTTGGGAGTGAACCTAACTGCTCATACCGACTTTGAGGCTTCGGGGCCGGGTAGCACAGTCGTATTTGTCCCGGCGGTTCTGCCGAATGCCTGGCCTTCGAGGGGGGCCTGCCCTCTGAGTTCAGGCCGAATTTGGTGAATTTCCTATGTCGGGAAGTGGTCCAAATGGTGATGGGGTTGAATCTGACAGCTCATACCGACCTTGAGGCTTCCAAGCCGGCTGGCCCGGCCGGATTTGACCCGGCGGTTAGAAAATTTTTCAGTCAGTACAAATCAGTAACCACTGACACTTAGAATATTTTTGAAGCAGTACAAATCAGTAACCACTGACACTTAGAATATTTTTCAGTCAGTACAAATCAGTAACCAGCGACACTTAGAATATTTTTGAGTCAGTAGAAGTCAGTAACCAAGTGCATTTTTGAATTGGTTACTGATTTCTCCGTTGAAGTTGGGGCTGCGGTTGGCTTCAGTTAGTGGTGGGGGCTTAATTTTCGCCGAGCGGAGCGTGTCCCGGTAGTGTCTCCGAGGAAGTGGTACCTTTTGAAGGGGGTGTTTCTGAATTTGGGCCCTTTTTGAGTGGCATTGCCGGATGGGTTTTGTCTTGAAGGCTTCCAAATCGGGTAGCTCAGCCGGATTTGACCCGGCGGTTCTACCGACTGTCACGCCTTCGAGGGGGGACTGTTGTATAAGTTCAGGCCGAATTTGGCGAATTTCCTAAGTCGGGAAATGGCCCAAACTGGGATGGGACTGAACCTGACTGCTCATACCGACTTTGAGGCTTCGGGGCCGGGTAGCTCAGCCGGATTTGATCCGGCGGTTCTGCCGACTTCTACGCCTTCGAGGGGGGCCTGTCCTCTGAGTTCAGGCCGAATTTGGTGAATTTCCTAAGTCGGGAAGTGGTCCAAACGGGGATGGGAGTGAACCTGACAGCTCATACCGACTTTGGGGCTTCCAAGCCGGGTAGCTCAGCCGGATTTGATCCGGCGGTTCTACCGACTGTCACGCCTTCGAGGGGGGACTGTTGTATAAGTTCAGGCCGAATTTGGCGAATTTCCTAAGTCGGGAAGTGGTCCAAACGGGGATGGGAGTGAACCTGACAGCTCATACCGACTTTGGGGCTTCCAAGCCGGGTAGCTCAGCCGGATTTGATCCGGCGGTTCTACCGACTGTCACGCCTTCGAGGGGGGACTGTTGTCTAAGTTCAGGCCGAATTTGGCGAATTTCCTAAGTCGGGAAGTGGTCCAAACGGGGATGGGAGTGAACCTGACAGCTCATACCGACTTTGAGGCTTCGGGGCCGGTAGCTCAGCCGGATTTGACCCGGCGATTCTGCCGACTTCCACGCCTTCGAGGGGGGACTGTCCTCTGAGTTCAGGCCGAATTTGGTGAATTTCCTAAGTCGGGAAGTGGTCCAAACGGGGATGGGAGTGAACCTGACAGCTCATACCGACTTTGAGGCTTCCAAGCCGGGTAGCTCAGCCGGATTTGACCCGGCGATTCTGCCGACTGTCACGCCTTCGAGGGGGACTGTCCTCTGAGTTCAGGCCGAATTTGGTGAATTTCCTAAGTCGGGAAGTGGTCCAAACGGGGATGGGAGTGAACCTGACAGCTCATACCGACTTTGAGGCTTCGGGGCCGGGTAGCTCAGCCGGATTTGACCCGGCGATTCTGCCGACTGTCACGCCTTCGAGGGGGACTGTCCTCTGAGTTCAGGCCGAATTTGGTGAATTTCCTAAGTCGGGAAGTGGTCCAAACGGGATGGGAGTGAACCTGACAGCTCATACCGACTTTGAGGCTTCGGGCCGGGTAGCTCAGCCGGATTTGACCCGGCGATTCTGCCGACTTCCACGCCTTCGAGGGGGGCCTGTCCTCTGAGTTCAGGCCGAATTTGGTGAATTTCCTAAGTCGGGAAGTGGTCCAAACGGGGATGGGAGTGAACCTGACAGCTCATACCGACTTTGGGCTTCCAAGCCGGGTAGCTCAGCCGGATTTGATCCGGCGGTTCCGCCGACTGTCACGCCTTCGAGGGGGGACTGTCCTCTAGTTCGGGCCGAATTTGGTGAATTTCCTAAGTCGGGAAGTGGTCCAAACGGGATGGGAGTGAACCTGACAGCTCATACCGACTTTGAGGCTTCCAAGACGGGTAGCTCAGCCGGATTTGATCCGGCGGTTCTGCCGACTGTCACGCCTTCGAGGGGGGACTGTCCTCTAAGTTCAGGCCGAATTTGGTGAATTTCCTAAGTCGGGAAGTGGTCCAAACGGGATGGGAGTGAACCTGACTGCTCATACCGACTTTGAGGCTTCGGGGCCGGGTAGCACAGTCGTATTTGACCCCGGCGTTCTGCCGAATGCCTGGCCTTCGAGGGGGGCTGTCCCTCTGAGTTCAGGCCGAATTTGGTGAATTTCCTAAGTCGGGAAGTGGTCCAAACTGGGATGGGGTTGAATCTGACAGCTCATACCGACCTTGAGGCTTCCAAGCCGGCTAGCTC
>NW_026869019.1:0-3375 GCF_020745735.1 Hemiscyllium ocellatum
CCCAAAGTCGTTATGAGCTGTCAGGTTCACTCACATCCCCGTTTGGACCACTTCCCGACTTAGGAAATTCACCAAATTCGGCCTGAACTTAGACAGCAGTCCCCCCTCGAAGGCGTGACAGTCGGGAGACCGCCGGATCAAATCCGGCTCAGCTACCCGGCTTGGAAGCCCCAAAGTCGGTATGAGCTCTCAGGTCCACTCCCATCCCCGTTTGGACCAATTCCCGACTTAGGAAATTCGACAAATTCGGCCTGAACTCAGAGGGCAGGCCCCCTCGAAGGCCAGGCATTCGGCAGAACCGCCGGGTCAAATCCGACTGTGCTACACGGCCCCGAAGCCTCAAAGTCGGTATGAGCAGTCAGGTTCACTCCCATCCCAGTTTGGGCCATTTCCCGACTTAGGAAATTCACCAAATTCGGCCTGAACTCAGAGGACAGCCCCCCCTCGAAGGCGTGGAAGTCGGCAGAATCGCCGGGTCAAATCCGGCTGAGCTACCCGGCCCCGAAGCCTCAAAGTCGGTATGAGCTGTCAGGTTCACTCCCATCCCCGTTTGGACCACTTCCCGACTTAGGAAATTCACCAAATTCGGCCGGAACTCAGAGGACAGTCCCCCCCTCGAAGGCGTGACAGTCGGCGGAATCGCCGGGTCAGATCCGGCTGGGTTACCCGGCTTGGAAGCCTCAAAGTCGGTATGAGCTGTCAGGTGCACTCCCATCCCCGTTTGGACCACTTCCCGACTTAGGAAATTAACCAAATTCGGCCTGAACTCAGAGGACAGTCCCCGCTCGAAGGCGTGGAAGTCGGCAGAATCGCCGGGTCAAATCCGGCTGAGCTACCCGCACCCGAAGCCTCAAAGTCGGTATGAGCTGTCAGGTTCACTCCCATCCCCGTTTGGACCACTTCCCGACTTAGGAAATTCGCCAAATTCGGCCTGAACTTATACAACAGTCCCCCCTCGAAGGCGTGACAGTCGGTAGAACCGCCGGATCAAATCCGGCTGAGCTACCCGGCTTGAAGCCTCAAAGTCGGTATGAGCTGTCAGGTTCACTCCCATCCCCGTTTGGACCACTTCCCGACTTAGGAAATTCGCCAAATTCGGCCGGAACTTATACAACAGTCCCCCTCGAAGGCGTGACAGTCGGTAGAACCGCCGGATCAAATCCGGCTGAGCTACCCGGCCCCGAAGCCTCAAAGTCGGTATGAGCTGTCAGGTTCACTCCCATACCCGTTTGGACCACTTCCCGACTTAGGAAATTCACCAAATTCGGCCGGAACTTAGACAACAGTCCCCCTCGAAGGCGTGACAGTCGGTAGAGCCGCCGGATCAAATCCGGCTGAGCTACCCGGGCCCGAAGCCCCAAAGTCGGTATGAGCAGTCAGGTTCAGTCCCATCCCAGTTTGGGCCACTTCCCGACTTAGGAAATTCGCCAAATTCGGCCTGAACTCAGAGACAGTCCCCCCTCGAAGGCGTACAAGTCGGCAGAACCGCCGGGTCAAATCCGGCTGAGCTACCCGGCTTGAAGCCTCAAAGTCGGTATGAGCTGTCAGGTTCACTCCCATCCCGTTTGGACCACTTCCCGACTTAGGAAATTTCACCAAATTCGGCCTGAACTCAGAGGACAGGCCCCCCTCGAAGGCGTGGAAGTCGGCAGAACCGCCGGATCAAATCCGGCTGAGCTACCCGGCTTGGAAGCCCCAAAGTCGGTATGAGCTGTCAGGTTCACTCCCATCCCCGTTTGGACCACTTCCCGACTTAGGAAATTCACCAAATTCGGCCTGAACTCAGAGAACAGTCCCCCCTCGAAGGCAGGCAGTCGGCAGAACCGCCGGGTCAAATCCGGCTGAGCTACCGGCCCAGAAGCCTCAAAGTCGGTATGAGCAGTCAGGTTCACTCCCATCCCAGTTTGGACCACTTCCCGACTTAGGAAATTCACCAAATTCGGCCTGAACTCAGAGGACAGTCCCCCCCTCGAAGGCGTGAAAGTCGGCAGAAACGCCGGATCAAATCCGGCTGAGCTACCCGGCTTGGAAGCCACAAAGTCGGTATGAGCTGTCAGGTTCACTCCCATCCCCGTTTGGACCACTTCCCGACTTAGGAAATTCACCAAATTCGGCCTGAACTCAGAGGACAGTCCCCCTCGAAGGCGTGACAGTCGGCGGAATCGCCGGGTCAAATCCGGCTGAGCTACCCGGCTTGGAAGCCTCAAAGTCGGTATGAGCTGTCAGGTTCACTCCCATCCCCGTTTGGACCACTTCCCGACTTAGGAAATTCACCAAATTCGGCCTGAACTCAGAGGACAGTCCCCCCTCGAAGGCGTGGAAGTCGGCAGAATCGCCGGGTCAAATCCGGCTGAGCTACCCGCCCCGAAGCCTCAAAGTCGGTATGAGCTGTCAGGTTCACTCCCATCCCCGTTTGGACCACTTCCCGACTTAGGAAATTCACCAAATTCGGCCTGAACTCAGAGGACAGTCCCCCCTCGAAGGCGTGACAGTCGGCAGAACCGCCGGGTCAAATCCGGCTGAGCTACCCGGCTTGGAAGCCCCAAAGTCGGTATGAGCTGTCAGGTTCACTCCCATCCCCGTTTGGACCACTTCCCGACTTAGGAAATTCACCAAATTCGGCCTGAACTCAGAGGACAGTCCCCCCTCGAAGGCGTGAAGTCGGCAGAACCGCCGGATCAAATCCGGCTGAGCTACCCGGCTTGGAAGCCTCAAAGTCGGTATGAGCTGTCAGGTTCACTCCCATCCCCGTTTGGACCACTTCCCGACTTAGGAAATTCACCAAATTCGGCCTGAACTCTCAGGGGAGGCCCCCCTCGAAGGCCAGACAGTCGGCAGAACCGCCGGGTCAAATCGGCTGAGCTACCCGGCCCCGAAGCCTCAAAGTCGGTATGAGCAGTCAGGTTCACTCCCATCCCGTTTGGACCACTTCCCGACTTAGGAAATTCACCAAATTCGGCCTGAACTCAGAGGACAGCCCCCCTCGAAGGCGTGGAAGTCGGCAGAACCGCCGGGTCAAATCCGGCTGAGCTACCCGGCCCCGAAGCCTCAAAGTCGGTATGAGCTGTCAGGTTCACTCCCATCCCCGTTTGGACCACTTCCCGACTTAGGAAATTCGCCAAATTCGGCCTGAACTCAGAGGACAGTCCCCCCTCGAAGGCGTGGACAGTCGGCAGAATCGCCGGGTCAAATCCGGCTGAGCTACCCGGCCCGAAGCCTCAAAGTCGGTATGAGCTGTCAGGTTCACTCCCATCCCCGTTTGGACCACTTCCCGACTTAGGAAATTCACCAAATTCGGCCGGAACTCAGAGGACAGTCCCCCCTCGAAGGCGTGACAGTCGGCAGAATCGCCGGGTCAAATCGGCTGAGCTTACC
>NW_026869020.1:0-3348 GCF_020745735.1 Hemiscyllium ocellatum
GTGTGACAGTGTCGGTGTGTGACAGTGTCGGTGTGTGACAGTGTGTCGGTGTGTGACGGTGTCGGTGTGTGACAGTGTGTCGTGTGTGACAGTGTGTCGGTGTGTGACAGTGTGTCGGTGTGTGACAGTGTGTCGGTGTGTGACAGTGTCGGTGTGTGACAGTGTCGGTGTGTGACGGTGTGTCGGTGTGTGACAGTGTCGGTGTGTGACAGTGTGTGTCGGTGTGTGACAGTGTGTCGGTGTGTGACAGTGTGTCGGTGTGTGACAGTGTGTCGGTGTGTGTCGGTGTGTGACAGTGTGTGTCGGTGTGTGACAGTGTGTCGGTGTGTGACAGTGTGTCGGTGTGTGACAGTGTCGGTGTGTGACAGTGTGTCGGTGTGTGACAGTGACGGTGTGTGACAGTGTGTCGGTGTGTGACAGTGTGTCGGGTGTGACAGTGTGTCGGTGTGTGACAGTGTCGGTGTGTGACAGTGTGTCGTGTGTGACAGTGTCGGTGTGTGACAGTGTGTCTGTGTGTGACAGTGACGGTGTGTGACAGTGTCGTGTGTGACAGTGTGTCGGTGTGTGCCAGTGTCGGTGTGTGACAGTGTGTCGGTGTGTGACAGTGTGTCGGTGTGTGACTGTGTCGGTGTGTGACAGTGTGTGACAGTTTCGGTGTGTGACAGTGTGTCGGTGTGTGACAGTGTCGGTGTGTGACTGTGTGTCGGTGTGTGACAGTGTCGGTGTGTGACGGTGTGTGACTGTGTGTCGGTGTGTGACAGTGTCGGTGTGTGACAGTGTGTCGGTGTGTGACAGGGTGTCGGTGTGTGACAGTGTCGTGTGTGACAGTGTGTCGGTGTGTGACAGTGTCGGTGTGTGACAGTGTCGTGTGTGACAGTGTGTCGTGTGTGACAGTGTGTCGGTGTGTGACAGTGTGTCGGTGTGTGACAGTGTCGGTGTGTGACAGTGTCGGTGTGACAGTGTGTCGGTGTGTGACAGTGTGTCGGTGTGTGACAGTGTCGGTGTGTGACACAGTGTCGGTGTGTGACAGTGTGTCGGTGTGTGACAGTGTCGGTGTGTGACAGTGTGTCGGTGTGTGACAGTGTGTCGGTGTGTGACAGTGTGTGTGTGTGTGACGGTGTGTGACAGTGTGTCGGTGTGTGACAGTGTCGGTGTGTGACAGTGTCGGTGTGTGACAGTGTGTCGGTGTGTGACAGTGTCGGTGTGTGACAGTGTGTGACAGTGTCGTGTGTGACAGTGTCGGTGTGTGACAGTGTGTCGGTGTGTGACAGTGTCGGTGTGTGACAGTGTCGGTGTGTGACAGTGTGTCGGTGTGTGACAGTGTCGGTGTGTGACAGTGTGACGGTGTGTGTGACAGTGTCGGTGGTGTGACAGTGTCGGTGTGTGACAGTGTGTGACAGTGTCGGTGTGTGACAGTGTGTCGGTGTGTGACAGTGTCGGTGTGTGACAGTGTGTCGGTGTGTGACAGTGTGTCGGTGTGTGACAGTGTCGGTGTGTGACAGTGTGTGACAGTGTCGGTGTGTGACAGTGTGTCGGTGTGTGACAGTGTCGGTGTGTGACAGTGTCGGTGTGTGACAGTGTGTCGGTGTGTGACAGTGTCGGTGTGTGACAGTGTGTGACAGTGTGTCGGTGTGTGACAGTGTGTCGGTGTGTGACAGTGTCGGTGTGTGACAGTGTCGGTGTGTGACAGTGTGTCGGTGTGTGACTGTGTCGGTGTGTGACAGTGTCGGTGTGTGACAGTGTGTCGGTGTGTGACAGTGTGTCGGTGTGTGACAGTGTCGGTGTGTGACAGTGTCGGTGTGTGACAGTGTGTCGTGTGTGACAGTGTGTCGGTGTGTGACAGTGTGTCGGTGTGTGACAGTGTGTCGGTGTGTGACACAGTGTCGGTGTGTGACAGTGTGTCGGTGTGTGACAGTGTCGGTGTGTGACAGTGTCGGTGTGTGACAGTGTGTCGGTGTGTGACAGTGTGTCGGTGTGTGACAGTGTCGGTGTGTGACAGTGTGTCGGTGTGTGACAGTGTGTCGGTGTGTGACAGTGTGTCGGTGTGTGACAGTGTGTCGGTGTGTGACAGTGTCGGTGTGTGACAGTGTGTCGGTGTGTGACAGTGTGTCGGTCGGTGTGTGACAGTGTCGGTGTGTGACAGTGTGTCGGTGTGTGACGTGTGTCGGTGTGTGACAGTGTGTGACAGTGTCGGTGTGTGACAGTGTGTCGGTGTGTGACAGTGTCGGTGTGTGACAGTGTCGGTGTGTGACAGTGTGTCGGTGTGTGACAGTGTGTCGGTGTGTGACAGTGTCGGTGTGTGACAGTGTGTCGGTGTGTGACAGTGTCGGTGTGTGACAGTGTGTCGGTGTGTGACAGTGTGTCGGTGTGTGACAGTGTGTCGGTGTGTGACAGTGTGTCGGTGTGTGACAGTGTCGGTGTGTGACAGTGTCGGTGTGTGACAGTGTGTCGGTGTGTGACAGTGTGTCGGTGTGTGACAGTGTCGGTGTGTGACAGTGTGTCGGTGTGTGACAGTGTGTCGGTGTGTGTGACACAGTGTCGGTGTGTGACAGTGTCGGTGTGTGACAGTGTCGGTGTGTGACAGTGTCGGTGTGTGACAGTGTGTCGGTGTGTGACAGTGTGTCGGTGTGTGACTGTGTCGGTGTGTGACAGTGTCGGTGTGTGACAGTGTGTCGGTGTGTGACAGTGTCGGTGTGTGACAGTGTGTGACAGTGTCGGTGTGTGACAGTGTGTCGGTGTGTGACAGTGTCGGTGTGTGACAGTGTGTGACAGTGTGTCGGTGTGTGACAGTGTCGGTGTGTGACAGTGTGTCGGTGTGTGACAGTGTGTCGGTGTGTGACAGTGTGTCGGTGTGTGACAGTGTCGGTGTGTGGACAGTGTGTCGGTGTGTGACAGTGTCGGTGTGTGACAGTGTGTCGGTGTGTGACAGTGTCGGTGTGTGACAGTGTCGGTGTGTGACAGTGTGTCGGTGTGTGACAGTGTGTCGGTGTGTGACAGTGTGTCGGTGTGTGACAGTGTCGGTGTGTGACAGTGTCGGTGTGTGACAGTGTGTCGGTGTGTGACAGTGTGTCGGTGTGTGACAGTGTCGGTGTGTGACAGTGTGTCGGTGTGTGACAGTGTGTCGGTGTGTGACAGTGTGTCGGTGTGTGACAGTGTGTCGGTGTGTGACAGTGTGTCGGTGTGTGACAGTGTGTCGGTGTGTGACAGTGTGTCGGTGTGTGACAGTGTCGGTGTGTGACAGTGTGTCGGTGTGTGACAGTGTGTCGGTGTGTGACAGTGTCGGTGTGTGACAGTGTGTCGGTGTGTGACAGTGTCGGTGTGTGACAGTGTGTCGGTGTGTGACAGTGT
>NW_026869021.1:0-3377 GCF_020745735.1 Hemiscyllium ocellatum
ACCGGCGGTTCTGCCGAATGTCACGCCTTCGAGGGGGGCCTGTCCTCTGAGTTCAGGCCGAATTTGGTGAATTTCCTAAGTCGGGAAGTGGTCCAAACGGGGATGGGAGTGACCTGACAGCTCATACCGACTTTGGGGCTTCCATGCCGGGTAGCTCAGCCGGATTTGATCCGGCGGTTCTGCCGACTTCTACGCCTTCGAGGGGGGCCTGTCCTCTGAGTTCAGGCCGAATTTGGTGAATTTCCTAAGTCGGGAAGTGGTCCAAACGGGGATGGGAGTGAACCTGACAGCTCATACCGACTTTGGGGCTTCCAAGCCGGGTAGCTCAGCCGGATTTGATCCGGCGGTTCTACCGACTGTCACGCCTTCGAGGGGGGACTGTTGTATAAGTCAGGCCGAATTTGGCGAATTTCCTAAGTCGGGAAGTGGTCCAAACGGGGATGGGAGTGAACCTGACAGCTCATACCGACTTTGAGGCTTCGGGTGCGGGTAGCTCAGCCGGATTTGACCCGGCGGTTCAGCCGACTTCCACGCCTTCGAGCGGGGACTGTCCTCTGAGTTCAGGCCGAATTTGGTGAATTTCCTAAGTCGGGAAGTGGTCCAAACGGGGATGGGAGTGCAACTGACAGCTCATACCGACTTTGAGGCTTCCAAGCCGGGTAACCCAGCCGGATCTGACCCGGCGATTCCGCCGACTGTCACGCCTTCGAGGGGGGACTGTCCTCTGAGTTCCGGCCGAATTTGGTGAATTTCCTAAGTCGGGAAGTGGTCCAAACGGGGATGGGAGTGAACCTGACAGCTCATACCGACTTTGAGGCTTCGGGGCCGGGTAGCTCAGCCGGATTTGACCCGGCGATTCTGCCGACTTCCACGCCTTCGAGGGGGGGCTGTCCTCTGAGTTCAGGCCGAATTTGGTGAATTTCCTAAGTCGGGAAATGGTCCAAACGGGGATGGGACTGAACCTGACTGCTCATACCGACTTTGAGGCTTCGGGGCCGGGTAGCTCAGCCGGATTTGATCCGGCGGTTCCGCCGACTGTCACGCCTTCGAGGGGGGCCTGTCCTATGAGTTCAGGCCGAATTTGGTGAATTTCCTATGTCGGGAAGTGGTCCAAACGGGGTGGGAGTGAACCTGACAGCTCATACCGACTTTGGGGCTTCCAAGCCGGGTAGCTCAGCCGGATTTGATCCGGCGGTTCTACCGACTGTCACGCCTTCGAGGGGGGACTGTTGTATAAGTTCAGGCCGAATTTGGCGAATTTCCTAAGTCGGGAAGTGGTCCAAACGGGGATGGGAGTGAACCTGACAGCTCATACCGACTTTGAGGCTTCGGGTGCGGGTAGCTCAGCCGGATTTGACCCGGCGATTCTGCCGACTTCCACGCCTTCGAGCGGGGACTGTCCTCTGAGTTCAGGCCGAATTTGGTTAATTTCCTAAGTCGGGAAGTGGTCCAAACGGGGATGGGAGTGCACCTGACAGCTCATACCGACTTTGAGGCTTCCAAGCCGGGTAACCCAGCCGGATCTGACCCGGCGATTCCGCCGACTGTCACGCCTTCGGGGGGGACTGTCCTCTGAGTTCCGGCCGAATTTGGTGAATTTCCTAAGTCGGGAAGTGGTCCAAACGGGGATGGGAGTGAACCTGACAGCTCTTACCGACTTTGAGGCTTCGGGGCCGGGTAGCTCAGCCGGATTTGACCCGGCGAGTCTGCCGACTTCCACGCCTTCGGGGGGGCTGTCCTCTGAGTTCAGGCCGAATTTGGTGAATTTCCTAAGTCGGGAAATGGCCCAAACTGGGATGGGACTGAACCTGACTGCTCATACCGACTTTGAGGCTTCGGGGCCGGGTAGCACAGTCGGATTTGACCCGGCGGTTCTGCCGAATGCCTGGCCTTCGAGGGGGGCCTGCCCTCTGAGTTCAGGCCGAATTTGGTGAATTTCCTATGTTGGGAAGTGGTCCAAACGGGGATGGGAGTGGACCTGACAGCTCATACCGACTTTGGGGCTTCCAAGCCGGGTAGCTCAGCCGGATTTGATCCGGCGGTTCTGCCGACTGTCACGCCTTCGAGGGGGGACTGTCCTCTAAGTTCAGGCCGAATTTGGTGAATTTCCTAAGTCGGGAAGTGGTCCAAACGGGGATGGGAGTGAACCTGACAGCTCATACCGACTTTGGGGCTTCCAAGCCGGGTAGCTCAGCCGGATTTGATCCGGCGGTTCTGCCGACTGTCACGCCTTCGAGGGGGGACTGTTCTGAGTTCAGGCCGAATTTGGCGAATTTCCTAAGTCGGGAATGGTCCAAACGGGGATGGGAGTGAACCTGACAGCTCATACCGACTTTGAGGCTTCAAGCCGGGTAGCTCAGCCGGATTTGATCCGGCGGTTCTACCGACTGTCACGCCTTCGAGGGGGGACTGTTGTATAAGTTCAGGCCGAATTTGGCGAATTTCCTAAGTCGGGAAGTGGTCCAAACGGGGATGGGAGTGAACCTGACAGCTCATACCGACTTTGAGGCTTCGGGTGCGGGTAGCTCAGCCGGATTTGACCCGGCGGTTCTGCCGACTTCACGCCTTCGAGCGGGGACTGTCCTCTGAGTTCAGGCCGAATTTGGTGAATTTCCTAAGTCGGGAAGTGGTCCAAACGGGGATGGGAGTGAACCTTGACAGCTCATACCGACTTTTGAGGCTTCCAAGCCGGGTACCCAGCCGGATCTGACCCGGCGATTCCGCCGACTGTCACGCCTTCGAGGGGTGACTGTCCTCTGAGTTCCGGCCGAATTTGGTGAATTTCCTAAGTCGGGAAATGGTCCAAACGGGGATGGGACTGAACCTGACTGCTCATACCGACTTTGAGGCTTCGGGGCCGGGTAGCACAGTCGGATTTGACCCGGCGGGTTCTGCCGAATGCCTGGCCTTCGAGGGGGCCTGCCCTCTGAGTTCAGGCCGAATTTGGTGAATTTCCTATGTTGGGAAGTGGTCCAAACGGGGATGGGAGTGAACCTGACAGCTCATACCGACTTTGGGGCTTCCAAGCCGGGTAGCTCAGCCGGATTTGATCCGGCGGTTCTGCCGACTGTCACGCCTTCGAGGGGGGACTCTTGTATAAGTTCAGGCCGAATTGGTGAATTTCCTAAGTCGGGAAGTGGTCCAAACGGGGATGGGAGTGAACCTGACAGCTCATACCGACTTTGGGGCTTCCAAGACGGGTAGCTCAGCCGGATTTGATCCGGCGGTTCGACCGACTGTCACGCCTTCGAGGGGGGACTGTCCTCTAGTTCAGGCCGAATTTGGCGAATTTCCTAAGTCGGGAAGTGGTCCAATACGGGATGGGAGTGAACCTGACAGCTCATACCGACTTTGAGGCTTCGGGCCGGGTAGCTCAG
>NW_026869022.1:0-3279 GCF_020745735.1 Hemiscyllium ocellatum
TTTACTTTTGTTTCCTTTCCTTTCCTTTCTTCTTTACTTTTCTTTCCTTTCCTTCCCTTTTCTTTTCTCTTTTCTATTTTTTCCTTTCGTTTTCTTTCTTTTTCTTTACATTCCTTTTTTCTTTTCTTTCCTTTTCTTTCCTTTTCACGCCTTCCCTTTCCGTTTTTCTGTTCTTTCCTTTTCTTTCATTTCCTTTTTTCTTTTCTTTACTTTTCTTTCCTTTCCTTTTCTTTATTCTTTTCTTTCCTTTACTTTCCTTTTTTCATTTCTTTCCTTTCCTTTTTTCTTTCTTTCCTTTTCTTTTCTATCCTTTTTCTTTTCTTTACTTTTGTTCCCTTTCCTTTCCTTTCTTCTTTACTTTTCTTTCCTTTCCTTCCCTTTTCTTTTTTCTTTTCTATTTTTTCCTTTCGTTTTCTTTCTTTTTCTTTACATTCCTTTTTTCTTTTCTTTCCTTTTCTTTCCTTTTCACGCCTTCCCTTTCCGTTTTTCTTTTCTTTCCTTTTCTTTCATTTCCTTTTTTCTTTACTTTCCTTTCCTTGACTTTTTTCTTTTCTTTCCATTTCTTTCCTTGCCTTTTTTGTTTTCTTTTTTACTTTCCTTTTCTTACCTTTTCTTTCCTATTCGTTTCTTTCCTTTCCTTGACTTTTTTCTTTTCTTTCTTTTTCTTTCCTTTCCTTTTTTCTTTGCTTCCCTGTCCTTTACTTTCCTCCCGTTCTTTCTTTTCCTTTCTTTCCTTTCTTTATTATCATTTCTTTCTTTTCTTTCCTTTCATTCCCAATTTTCTTTTCTGCCCATTCTGTGCTTTATCTTTTCTTTCCTTTCTTCTTTTCTTTCCTTTCCTTTTTTCTTTTCTTTCCTTTACTTTTTTCTTTTCTTTCCTTTTCATGCCTTTTCTTTCCTTTCCTTTTCTTTCCTTTTCTCTCCTTTCCTTTCCTTTTTTCTTTACTTTCCTTTTCTTTCCTTTTCTCTCCTTTCCTTTCCTTTTTTCTTTTCTTTCCTTTTCTTTCCTTTCCATTTTTCTTTTCTTTCCGTTTCTCTTCTTTCCTTTCCTTTATTCTTTTCTTTCCTTTTCTTTCCTTTCCTTTTTTCTTTTCTCTCCTTTCCTTTCCTTTTTTCTTTTCTTTCCTTTTCTTTCCTTTCCATTTTTCTTTTCTTTCCGTTTCTCTCCTTTCCTTTCCTTTATTCTTTTCTTTCCTTTTCTTTCCTTTCCTTTTTTCTTTCCTTTTCTTTCCTTTCCTTTTTTCTTATCTTTCCTTTTCTTTCCTTTCCTTTCCTTTTCTTTATTCTTTTCTTTCCTTTACTTTCCTTTCTTCATTTCTTTCCTTTCCTTTTTGTCTTTCCTTTCCTTTTCTTTTCTATCCTTTTTCTTTTCTTTACTTTTGTTTCCTTTCCTTTCCTTTCTTCTTTACTTTTCTTTCCTTTCCTTCCCTTTTCTTTTTTCTTTTCTATTTATTCCTTTCGTTTTCTTTCGTTTTCTTTACATTCCTTTTTTCTTTTCTTTCCTTTTCTTTCCTATTCACGCCTTCCCTTTCCGTTTTTCTTTTCTTTCCTTTTCTTTCATTTCCTTTTTTCTTTACTTTTCTTTCCTTTCCTTTTTTTCTTTTCTTTCCATTTCTTTCCTTGCCTTTTTTGTTTTCTTTTTTACTTTCCTTTTCTTACCTTTTCTTTCCTATTCGTTTCTTTCCTTTCCTTGACTTTTTTCTTTTCTTTCTTTTTCTTTCCTTTCCTTTTTTCTTTGCTTCCCTGTCCTTTACTTTCCTCCCGTTCTTTCTTTTCCTTTCTTTCCTTTCTTTATTATCATTTCTTTCTTTTCTTTCCTTTCATTCCCAATTTTCTTTTCTGCCCATTCTGTGCTTTATCTTTTCTTTCCTTTCTTCTTTTCTTTCCTTTCCTTTTTTCTTTTCTTTCCTTTACTTTTTTCTTTTCTTTCCTTTTCATGCCTTTTCTTTCCTTTCCTTTTCTTTCCTTTTCTCTCCTTTCCTTTTTTCTTTACTTTCCTTTTCTTTCCTTTTCTCTCCTTTCCTTTCCTTTTTTCTTTTCTTTCCTTTTCTTTCCTTTCCATTTTTCTTTTCTTTCCGTTTCTCTTCTTTCCTTTCCTTTATTCTTTTCTTTCCTTTTCTTTCCTTTCCTTTTTTCTTTCCTTTCCTTTTTTCTTTTCTTTACTTTTCTTTCCGTTCCATTTTTTTAATCTTTTCTTTCCTTTACTTTCCTTTTTTCATTTCTTTCCTTTCCTTTTTTCTTTCCTTTTCTTTTCTGTCCTTTTTCTTTTCTTTACTTTTGTTTCCTTTCCTTTCCTTTCTTCTTTACTTTTCTTTCCTTTCCTTCCCTTTTCTTTTCTCTTTTCTATTTTTTCCTTTCGTTTTCTTTCTTTTTCTTTACATTCCTTTTTTCTTTTCTTTCCTTTTCTTTCCTTTTCACGCCTTCCCTTTCCGTTTTTCTGTTCTTTCCTTTTCTTTCATTTCCTTTTTTCTTTTCTTTACTTTTCTTTCCTTTCCTTTTCTTTATTCTTTTCTTTCCTTTACTTTCCTTTTTTCATTTCTTTCCTTTCCTTTTTTCTTTTCTTTCCTTTTCTTTTCTATCCTTTTTCTTTTCTTTACTTTTGTTCCCTTTCCTTTCCTTTCTTCTTTACTTTTCTTTCCTTTCCTTCCCTTTTCTTTTTTCTTTTCTATTTTTTCCTTTCGTTTTCTTTCTTTTTCTTTACATTCCTTTTTTCTTTTCTTTCCTTTTCTTTCCTTTTCACGCCTTCCCTTTCCGTTTTTCTTTTCTTTCCTTTTCTTTCATTTCCTTTTTTCTTTACTTTCCTTTCCTTGACTTTTTTCTTTTCTTTCCATTTCTTTCCTTGCCTTTTTTGTTTTCTTTTTTACTTTCCTTTTCTTACCTTTTCTTTCCTATTCGTTTCTTTCCTTTCCTTGACTTTTTTCTTTTCTTTCTTTTTCTTTCCTTTCCTTTTTTCTTTGCTTCCCTGTCCTTTACTTTCCTCCCGTTCTTTCTTTTCCTTTCTTTCCTTTCTTTATTATCATTTCTTTCTTTTCTTTCCTTTCATTCCCAATTTTCTTTTCTGCCCATTCTGTGCTTTATCTTTTCTTTCCTTTCTTCTTTTCTTTCCTTTCCTTTTTTCTTTTCTTTCCTTTACTTTTTTCTTTTCTTTCCTTTTCATGCCTTTTCTTTCCTTTCCTTTTCTTTCCTTTTCTCTCCTTTCCTTTCCTTTTTTCTTTACTTTCCTTTTCTTTCCTTTTCTCTCCTTTCCTTTCCTTTTTTCTTTTCTTTCCTTTTCTTTCC
>NW_026869023.1:0-3283 GCF_020745735.1 Hemiscyllium ocellatum
CTCACCAATATCACTGTCAAACTCCACCTCACCAATATCACTGTCAAACCGCACCTCACCAATATCACTGTCAAACTGCACCTCACCAATATCACTGTCAAACCCACCTCACCAATATCACTGTCAAACTCCACCTCACCAATATCACTGTCAAACCCACCTCACCAATATCACTGTCAAACTCCACCTCACCAATATCACTGTCAAACCGCACCTCACCAATATCACTGTCAAACTCCACCTCACCAATATCACTGTCAAACCGTACCTCACCAATATCACTGTCAAACTGCACCTCACCAATATCACTGTCAAACTCCACCTCACCAATATCACTGTCAAACTCCACCTCACCAATATCACTGTCAAACACCACCTCACCAATATCACTGTCAAACTCCACCTCACCAATATCACTGTCAAACTGCACCTCACCAATATCACTGTCAAACCACACCTCACCAATATCACTGTCAAACTCCACCTCACCAATATCACTGTCAAACGCACCTCACCAATATCACTGTCAAACTGCACCTCACCAATATCACTGTCAAACTCCACCTCACCAATATCACTGTCAAACTGCATCTCACCAATATCACTGTCAAACTCCACCTCACCAATATCACTGTCAAACTCCACCTCACCAATATCACTGTCAAACCGCACCTCACCAATATCACTGTCAAACGCACCTCACCAATATCACTGTCAAACTCCACCTCCCCAATATCACTGTCAAACTCCACCTCACCAATATCACTGTCAAACTCCACCTCACCAATATCACTGTCAAACTCTACCTCACCAATATCACTGTCAAACTCCACCTCACCAATATCACTGTCAAACCGCACCTCACCAATATCACTGTCAAACTCCACCTCACCAATATCACTGTCAAACTGCACCTCACCAATATCACTGTCAAACCATACCTCACCAATATCACTGTCAAACTCCACCTCACCAATATCACTGTCAAACTCCACCTCACCAATATCACTGTCAAACTCCACCTCACCAATATCACTGTCAAAACGCACCTCACCAATATCACTGTCAAACTGCACCTCACCAATATCACTGTCAAACTCCACCTCACCAATATCACTGTCAAACTCACCTCACCAATATCACTGTCAAACTCCACCTCACCAATATCACTGTCAAACTCCACCTCACCAATATCACTGTCAAACTCCACCTCACCAATATCACTGTCAAACTCCACCTCACCAATATCACTGTCAAACTCCACCTCACCAATATCACTGTCAAACCGCACCTCACCAATATCACTGTCAAACTCCACCTCACCAATATCACTGTCAAACTGCACCTCACCAATATCACTGTCAAACCACACCTCACCAATATCACTGTCAAACCCCACCTCACCAATATCACTGTCAAACTCCACCTCACCAATATCACTGTCAAACTCCACCTCACCAATATCACTGTCAAACCAAACCTCACCAATATCACTGTCAAACTCCACCTCACCAATATCACTGTCAAACTCCACCTCACCAATATCACTGTCAAACTCCACCTCACCAATATCACTGTCAAACTCCACCTCACCAATATCACTGTCAAACTGCACCTCACCAATATCACTGTCAAACCCACCTCACCAATATCACTGTCAAACTCCACCTCACCAATATCACTGTCAAACTCCACCTCACCAATATCACTGTCAAACTCCACCTCACCAATATCACTGTCAAACTCCACCTCACCAATATCACTGTCAAACTGCACCTCACCAATATCACTGTCAAACTCCACCTCACCAATATCACTGTCAAACTTCACCTCACCAATATCACTGTCAAACTCCACCTCACCAATATCACTGTCAAACTCCACCTCACCAATATCACTGTCAAACTCCACCTCACCAATATCACTGTCAAACTCCACCTCACCAATATCACTGTCAAACTCCACCTCACCAATATCACTGTCAAACCCACCTCACCAATATCACTGTCAAACTCCACCTCACCAATATCACTGTCAAACTCACCTCACCAATATCACTGTCAAACTCCACCTCACCAATATCACTGTCAAACTCCACCTCACCAATATCACTGTCAAACCATACCTCACCAATATCACTGTCAAACTCCACCTCACCAATATCACTGTCAAACTCCACCTCACCAATATCACTGTCAAACTCCACCTCACCAATATCACTGTCAAAACGCACCTCACCAATATCACTGTCAAACTGCACCTCAACAATATCACTGTCAAACTCCACCTCACCAATATCACTGTCAAACTCCACCTCACCAATATCACTGTCAAACTCCACCTCACCAATATCACTGTCAAACTCCACCTCACCAATATCACTGTCAAACTCCACCTCACCAATATCACTGTCAAACCACACCTCACCAATATCACTGTCAAACTCCACCTCACCAATATCACTTTCAAACCGCACCACACCAATATCACTGTCAAACTCCACCTCACCAATATCACTGTCAAACCGCACCTCACCAATATCACTGTCAAACCATACCTCACCAATATCACTGTCAAACTCCACCTCACCAATATCACTGTCAAACTCCACCTCACCAATATCACTGTCAAACTCCACCTCACCAATATCACTGTCAAAACCAACCTCACCAATATCACTGTCAAACCATACCTCACCAATATCACTGTCAAACTCCACCTCACCAATATCACTGTCAAACTCCACCTCACCAATATCACTGTCAAACTGCACCTCACCAATATCACTGTCAAACAGCACCTCACCAATATCACTGTCAAACTCCACCTCACCAATATCACTGTCAAACTCCACCTCACCAATATCACTGTCAAACTCCAACTCACCAATATCACTGTCAAAACGAACCTCACCAATATCACTGTCAAACTGCACCTCACCAATATCACTGTCAAACTCCACCTCACCAATATCACTGTCAAACTCCACCTCACCAATATCACTGTCAAACTCCACCTCACCAATATCACTGTCAAACTGCACCTCACCAATATCACTGTCAAACCACACCTCACCAATATCACTGTCAAACTCCACCTCACCAATATCACTGTCAAACTCCACCTCACCAATATCACTGTCAAACTCCAACTTACCAATATCACTGTCAAAACGAACCTCACCAATATCACTGTCAAACTGCACCTCAACAATATCACTGTCAAACTCCACCTCACCAATATCACTGTCAAACTCCACCTCACCAATATCACTGTCAAACTC
>NW_026869024.1:0-3230 GCF_020745735.1 Hemiscyllium ocellatum
CTGTCCTCTGAGTTCAGGCCGAATTTGGTGAATATCCTAAGTCGGGAAGTGGTCCAAAACGGGGATGGGAGTGAACCGGACAGCTCATACCGACTTTGAGGCTTCGGGGCCGGGTAGCTCAGCCGGATTTGATCCGGCGGTTCCTGCGACTGTCAAGCCTTCGAGGGGGGCCTGTCCTCTGAGTTCAGGCCGAATTTGGTGAAATTCCTAAGTCGGGAAGTGGTCCAAACGGGGTTGGGAGTGAACCTGACAGCTCATACCGACTTTGAGGCTTCAAGCCGGGTAGCTCAGCCGGATTTGATCCGGCGTTTCTTCCGACTGTCACGCCTTCGAGGGGGGACTGTTGAATAAGTTCAGGCCGAATTTGGCGAATTTCCTAAGAGCGGAAGTGGTCCAAACGGGGGATGGGAGTGAACCTGACAGCTCATACCGACTTTGTGGCTTCCAAGCCGGGTAGCTCAGCCGGATTTGATCCGGCGGTTCTACCGACTGTCACGCCTTCGAGGGGGGACTGTTGTATAAGTTCAGGCCGAATTTGGCGAATTTCCTAAGTCGGGAAGTGGTCCAAACGGGGATGGGAGTGAACCTGACAGCTCATACCGACTTTGAGGCTTCGGGTGCGGGTAGCTCAGCCGGATTTGACCCGGCGATTCTGCCGACTTCCACGCCTTCGAGCGGGGGCTGTCCTCTGAGTTCAGGCCGAATTTGGTTAATTTCCTAAGTCGGGAAGTGGTCCAAACGGGGATGGGAGTGCACCTGACAGCTCATACCGACTTTGAGGCTTCCAAGCCGGGTAACCCAGCCGGATCTGACCCGGCGATTCCGCCGACTGTCACGCCTTCGAGGGGGGACTGTCCTCTGAGTTCCGGCCGAATTTGGTGAATTTCCTAAGTCGGGAAGTGGTCCAAACGGGGATGGGAGTGAACCTGACAGCTCTTACCGACTTTGAGGCTTCGGGCGCCGGGTAGCTCAGCCGGATTTGACCCGGCGATTCTGCCGACTTCCACGCCTTCGAGGGGGGGGCTGTCCTCTGAGTTCAGGCCGAATTTGGTGAATTTCCTAAGTCGGGAAATGGCCCAAACTGGGATGGGACTGAACCTGACTGCTCATACCGACTTTGAGGCTTCGGGGCCGGGTAGCACAGTCGGATTTGACCCGGCGGTTCTGCCGAATGCCTGGCCTTCGAGGGGGGCCTGCCCTCTGAGTTCAGGCCGAATTTGGTGAATTTCCTATGTTGGGAAGTGGTCCAAACGGGGATGGGAGTGGACCTGACAGCTCATACCGACTTTGGGGCTTCCAAGCCGGGTAGCTCAGCCGGATTTGATCCGGCGGTTCCGCCGACTGTCACGCCTTCGAGGGGGGACTCTCCTCTAAGTTCGGGCCGAATTTGGTGAATTTCCTAAGTCGGGAAGTGGTCCAAACGGGGATGGGAGTGAACCTGACAGCTCATACCGACTTTGGGGCTTCCAAGACGGGTAGCTCAGCCGGATTTGATCCGGCGGTTCCGCCGACTGTCACGCCTTCGAGGGGGGTCTGTTGTCTAAGTTCAGGCCGAATTTGGTGAATTTCCTAAGTCGGGACGTGGTCCAAACGGGGTTGGGAGTGAACCTAACTGCTCATACCGACTTTGAGGCTTCGGGGCCGGGTAGCACAGTCGTATTTGTCCCGGCGGTTCTGCCGAATGCCTGGCCTTCGAGGGGGGCCTGCCCTCTGAGTTCAGGCCGAATTTGGTGAATTTCCTATGTCGGGAAGTGGTCCAAATGGTGATGGGGTTGAATCTGACAGCTCATAACGACCTTGAGGCTTCCAAGCCGGCTGGCCCGGCCGGATTTGACCCGGCGGTTAGAAAATTTTTTCAGTCAGTACAAATCAGTAACCACTGACACTTAGAATATTTTTGCAGTCAGTACAAATCAGTAACCAGCGACACTTAAAATATTTTTTAGTCAGTACAATTCAGTAACCAGCGACACTTAGAAATATTTTTGAGTCAGTAGAAGTCAGTAACCAAGTGCATTTTTGAATTGGTTACTGATTTCTCCGTTGAAGTTGGGGCTGCGGTTGGCTTCAGTTAGTGGTGGGGGCTTAATTTTCGCCGAGCGGAGCGTGTCCCGGTAGTGTCTCCGAGGAAGTGGTACCTTTTGAAGGGGGTGTTTCTGAATTTGGGCCCTTTTTGAGTGGCATTGCCGGATGGGTTTTGTCTTGAAGGCTTCCAAATCGGGTAGCTCAGCCGGATTTGACCCGGCGGTTCTACCGACTGTCACGCCTTCGAGGGGGGACTGTTGTATAAGTTCAGGCCGAATTTGGCGAATTTCCTAAGTCGGGAAATGGCCCAAACTGGGATGGGACTGAACCTGACTGCTCATACCGACTTTGAGGCTTCGGGGCCGGGTAGCTCAGCCGGATTTGATCCGGCGGTTCTGCCGACTTCTACGCCTTCGAGGGGGGCCTGTCCTCTGAGTTCAGGCCGAATTTGGTGAATTTCCTAAGTCGGGAAGTGGTCCAAACGGGGATGGGAGTGAACCTGACAGCTCATACCGACTTTGGGGCTTCCAAGCCGGGTAGCTCAGCCGGATTTGATCCGGCGGTTCTACCGACTGTCACGCCTTCGAGGGGGGACTGTTGTATAAGTTCAGGCCGAATTTGGCGAATTTCCTAAGTCGGGAAGTGGTCCAAACGGGGATGGGAGTGAACCTGACTGCTCATACCGACTTTGAGGCTTCCAAGCCGGGTAGCTCAGCCGGATTGACCCGGCGATTCTGCCGACTGTCCCGCCTTCGAGGGGGGACTGTTGTATAAGTTCAGGCCGAATTTTGCGAATTTCCTAAGTCGGGAAGTGGTCCAAACGGGGATGGGAGTGAACCTGACAGCTCATACCGACTTTGAGGATTCGGAGCCGGGTAGCTCAGCCGGATTTGACCCGGCGATTCTGCCGACTGTCACTCCTTCGAGGGGGACCTGTCCTCTGAGTTCAGGCCGAATTTGGTGAATTTCCTAAGTCGGGAAGTGGTCCAAACG
The DNA here is from genome assembly GCF_020745735.1 of Hemiscyllium ocellatum. Lineage (NCBI taxonomy): Eukaryota > Metazoa > Chordata > Chondrichthyes > Orectolobiformes > Hemiscylliidae > Hemiscyllium > Hemiscyllium ocellatum. The sequence goes on from NW_026869024.1 coordinate 3,019, forward strand.
GGGATGGGAGTGCACCTGACAGCTCATACCGACTTTGAGGCTTCAAGCCGGGTAGCTCAGCCGGATTTGATCCGGCGGTTCCGCCGACTGTCACGCTTCGAGGGGGGACTGTCCTCTGAGTTCAGGCCGAATTTGGTGAATTTCCTAAGTCGGGAAGTGGTCCAAACGGGGGTGGGAGTGAACCTGACAGCTCATACCGACTTTGAGGCTTC
>NW_026869025.1:0-3169 GCF_020745735.1 Hemiscyllium ocellatum
CACATCACAATCACATCACAATCACATCACAATCACAATCACATCACAATCACATCACAATCACAATCACATCACAATCACATCACAATCACAATCACATCACAATCACATCACAATCACAATCATATCACAATCACATCACAATCACAATCACATCACAATCACATCACATCACAATCACATCACAATCACAATCACATCACAATCACATCACATCACAATCACATCACAATCACAATCACATCACAATCACATCACAATCACAATCACATCACAATCACATCACAATCACAATCACATCACAATCACATCACAATCACAATCACAATCACAATCACATCACAATCACATCACAATCACATCACAATCACATCACATCACATCACAATCACATCACAATCACAATCACATCACACTCACATCACAATCACAATCACATCACAATCACAATCACATCACAATCACATCACAATCACATCACAATCACATCACAATCACATCACAATCACATCACATCACAATCACAATCACATCACAATCACATCACAATCACATCACAATCACAATCACATCACAATCACATCACAATCACAATCACATCACAATCACATCACAATCACAATCACATCACAATCACATCACTACACAATCACAATCACAATCACAATCACATCACAATCACATCACATCACAATCACATCACAATCACATACCAATCACATCACAATCACATCACAATCACATCACATCACATCACAATCACAATCACATCACAATCACATCACAATCACATCACAATCACAATCACATCACAATCACATCACATCACATCACATCACATCACAATCACATCACAATCACAATCACATCACAATCACATCACAATCACACACAATCACATCACAATCACATCACATCACATCACAATCACATCACATCACATCACAATCACATCACATCACAATCACATCACAATCACAATCACATCACAATCACATCACAATCACAATCACATCACAATCACATCACAATCACATCACAATCACATCACATTAAAATCACATCACAACACATCACAATCACAATCACATCACATCACAATCACAATAACATCACAATCACAATCACATCACAATCACAATCACATCACAATCACATCACAATCACATCACAATCACATCACATCACATCACAATCACATCACAAAAACAACACAATCACATCACAATCACAATCACATCACAATCACATCACATCTCATCACATCACATCACAATCACATCACAATCACAATCACATCACAATCACATCACAATCACATCACAATCACACACAATCACATCACATCACATCACAATCACAATCACATCACAATCACATCACAATCACATAACAATCTAATCACAATCACATCACAATCACATCACATCACAATCACAATCACATCACAATCACATCACAATCACATCACAATCACATCACATCACAACACAATCACATCACAATCACATCACAATCACAATCACATCACAATCACATCACAATCACAATCACATCACAATCACATCACAATCACATCACAATCACATCACATCAAAATCACATCACAACACATCACAATCACAATCACATCACATCACATCACAATCACAATCACATCACAATCACATCACAATCACAATCACATCACAATCACATCACAATCACATCACATCACAATCACAATCACATCACAATCACATCACAATCACAATCACATCACAATCACATCACAATCACAATCACATCACAATCACATCACAATCACATCACAATCACATCACATTAAAATCACATCACGAACACATCACAATCACAATCACATCACATCACATCACAATCACAATCACATCACAATCACAATCACATCACAATCACAATCACATCACAATCACATCACAATCACATCACAATCACATCACATCACATCACAATCACATCACAAAAACAACACAATCACATCACAATCACAATCACATCACAATCACATCACATCACATCACATCACATCACAATCACATCACAATCACAATCACATCACAATCACATCACAATCACATCACAATCACACACAATCACATCACATCACATCACAATCACAATCACAATCACAATCACATCACAATCACATCACAATCAATCACAATCACATCACAATCACATCACAATCACAATCACATCACAATCACATCACAATCACATCACAATCACATCACATCACAACACAATCACATCACAATCACATCACAATCACAATCACATCACAATCACATCACAATCACAATCACATCACAATCACATCACAATCACATCACAATCACATCACATTAAAATCACATCACAACACATCACAATCACAATCACATCACATCACATCACAATCACAATCACATCACAATCACAATCACATCACAATCACAATCACAATCACATCACAATCACATCACAATCACATCACAATCACATCACATCACATCACAATCACATCACATCAACAACACAATCACATCACAATCACAATCACATCACAATCACATCACATCACATCACATCACATCACAATCACATCACAATCACAATCACATCACAATCACATCACAATCACATCACAATCACACACAATCACATCACATCACATCACAATCACAATCACATCACAATCACATCACATCACATCACAATCACATCACAATCACATCACAATCACATCACATCACAATCACAATCACATCACAATCACATCACAATCACATCACAATCACATCACATCACATTAACATCACAAAAACAACACAATCACATCACAATCACAATCACATCACAATCACATCACATCACATCACATCACATCACAATCACATCACAATCACAATCACAATCACATCACATCACAATCACATCACAATCACACACAATCACATCACATCACATCACAATCACAATCACATCACAATCACATCACAATCACAATCACAATCACAATCACATCACAATCACATCACAATCACATCACAATCACATCACAATCACATCACAATCACAATCACATCACAATCACAATCACATCACAATCACAATCACATCACAATCACATCACATCACAATCACATCACAATCACATCACATCACA
>NW_026869026.1:0-3129 GCF_020745735.1 Hemiscyllium ocellatum
CTCATCACATCACAGCACATCACACTAATCTCATTACATCACACTAATCTCATCACATCACATCAAACTAATCTTATCACATCACGCTAATCTCGTCATATCACACTAATCTCAATCACATCACATCACACTAATCTCATCACATCACATCACATCACATCACATCAAACAAACGCATCACATCACACTAATCACATCACATCAAATAAATCTCATCACATCACATCACACGAGTCTCATCACATCACATCGCATCACACTAATCTCATCACATCACACCATTCTCATTTTATCACATCACACAAATCTTATCACATCGCACTAATCTCATCACATCACATCACACTAATCACACTACATCAGATTAATCTCATCACATCACATCATATCACATCACACTAATCTCATCACATCACATCACAAAACATCACACGAATCTCATCACATCACATCACACTAATCTCATCACATAATTCACATCACATCACATCACATCACACTAATCTCATCACATCACACTAATCTCATTACATCACATCACATCACACTAATCTCATCACATCACACTAATCTCATCACATCACAACATATCACATCACCTAATCTCATCACATCTCACTAATATCATCACATCACACTAATCTCATCACATCACATCAAACTAATCTTATCACATCATGCTAATCTCATCATATCACACTAATCTCATCACATCACATCACACTAATCTCATCACATCACAGTAACCTCATCACATCACATTAAACTAAACGCATCTCAACACACTAATCACATCACAACACATAAATCTCATCACATCACATCACACTAATCTCATCACATCACATCACGCTAATCTCATCACATCAGACTAACCTCATCACATCACAATTATCTCATCACATCACACTAATTTCATCATATCACAGTATTCTCATCACATCACATCAAACTAAACGCATCACATCACACTAATCACATCACATCACATAAATCTCATCACATCACATCATATCACATCACATGAATCTCATCACCTCACATCACACCAATCTCAACACATCATTGTAATCTCATCACATCACATCATATCACATCACACTGTCATCACATCACATCACATCACATCACACTAATCTCATCAGATCACATCACACTAATCTCACTACATCACATTAATCTCATCCCATCACAACATATCACATCAACTAATCTCATCACATCACATCACACTAAAATCATCACATCACACTAATCTCATCACATCACATTACACTAATCTCATCACATCACACTAACCTCATCACATCACATCAAACTAAACGCATCACATCACACTAATCTCATCACAACACATAAATCTCATCACATCACATCACACTAATCTCATCAACTCACATCACACTAATCTCATCACATCATAGTAATCTCATCACATCACACGAATCTCATCACATCACACTAATCTCATCACATCACACCATTCTCATTTTATCACATCACACTAATCTCATCACATCGCACTAATCTCATCACATCACATCACATCACATCGCACTAAACTCATCACATCACATCACACTAATCTCACTACATCAGATTAATCTCATCACATCACATCACATCACAACACACAAATCACATCACATCACACGAATCTCATCACATCACATCACACTAATCTCATCACATCACACTAATCTCATCACATCACATAAATCACATCACATCACATCACATCACACTAATCTCATCACCTCTCATCACACTAATCTCATCACATCACACTAATCTCATTACATCACATCACATCACACTAATCTCATCACATCAAGCCAATCTCATCACATCACATCACATCACACCACACCACATCACACTAATCTCATCACATCACTTCACATTAATCTCATCACATCATACTATTCTCATCACACCATATCATATCACATCACACTAATCTCATTACATCACACTAGTCTCATCACATCACATCAAACTAATCTTATTACATCATGCTAATCTCATCATATCACACTAATCTCATCATATCACATCACAGCAACCTCATCACATCACATCAAACTAAACGCATCTCAACACACTAATCACATCACAACACATAAATCTCATCACATCACATCACACTAATCTCATCACATCAAGCCAATCTCATCACATCACATCACATCACATCACACCACATCACATCACACTAATCTCATCACATCACTTCACATTAATCTCATCACATCATACTAATCTCATCACACCATATCATATCAGATCACGCTAATCTCATCACATCACATGAATCTCATCACATCACACTAATCTCATCACATCACATCACATTAATCTCATCACATCGCATCACACTAATCTCACTACATCACACTAATCTCATCACATCACATCACATCACACTAATCTCATCACATCACATCATGCTAATCTCACTACTTCACATTCATCTCATCACATCACAACATATCACATCACCTAATCTCATCACATCACACTAATATCATCACATCACACTAATCTCATCACATCACAGCACATCACACTAATCTCATTACATCACACTAATCTCATCACATCACATCAAACTAATCTTATCACATCATGCTAATCTCGTCATATCACACTAATCTCATCATATCACACTAATCTCATCACATCACAGTAACCTCATCACATCACATCAAACTAAACGCATCACATCACACCAATCACATCACATCACATAAATCTCATCACATCACATCACACGAATCTCATCACATCACATCACACTAATCTCATCACATCACACCATTCTCATTTTATCACATCACACTAATCTTATCACATCGCACTAATCTCATCACATCACATCACATAACATCGCACTAATCTCATCACATCACATCTCATCACATCACACGAATCTCATCACATCACATCACACTAATCTCATCACATAAATCACATCACATCACACTAATCTCATCGCCTCACATCATACTTATCTCATCACATCACACTAATCTCATTACATCACATCACACTAATCTCATCACATCACACTAATCTCATCACATCAAGCCAATCACATCACATCACATCACATCACATCACATCACA
>NW_026869027.1:0-3134 GCF_020745735.1 Hemiscyllium ocellatum
ATCTCTCTCAACAACAACAACGGAGGAGGAGGAAAAAGAGAGAGATATCTCTCTCAACAACAACAACGGAGGAGGAGGAAAAGAGAGAGATATCTCTCTCAACAACAACAACGGAGGAGGAGGAAAAGAGAGAGATATCTCTCTCAACAACAACAACGGAGGAGGAGGAAAAGAGAGAGATATCTCTCTCAACAACAACAACGGAGGAGGAGGAAAAGAGAGAGATATCTCTCTCAACAACAACAACGGAGGAGGAGGAAAGAGAGAGATATCTCTCTCAACAACAACAACGGAGGAGGAGGAAAAGAGAGAGATATCTCTCTCAACAACAACAACGGAGGAGGAGGAAAAGAGAGATATCTCTCTCAACAACAACAACGGAGGAGGAGGAAAAGAGAGAGATATCTCTCTCAACAACAACAACGGAGGAGGAGGAAAAGAGAGAGATATCTCTCTCAACAACAACAACGGAGGAGGAGGAAAAGAGAGAGATATCTCTCTCAACAACAACAACGGAGGAGGAGGAAAAGAGAGAGATATCTCTCTCAACAACAACAACGGAGGAGGAGGAAAAGAGAGAGATATCTCTCTCAACAACAACAACGGAGGAGGAGGAAAAGAGAGAGATATCTCTCTCAACAACAACAACGGAGGAGGAGGAAAAGAGAGAGATATCTCTCTCAACAACAACAACGGAGGAGGAGGAAAAGAGAGAGATATCTCTCTCAACAACAACAACGGAGGAGGAGGAAAAGAGAGAGATATCTCTCTCAACAACAACAACGGAGGAGGAGGAAAAGAGAGAGATATCTCTCTCAACAACAACAACGGAGGAGGAGGAAAGAGAGAGATATCTCTCTCAACAACAACAACGGAGGAGGAGGAAAAGAGAGAGATATCTCTCTCAACAACAACAACGGAGGAGGAGGAAAAGAGAGAGATATCTCTCTCAACAACAACAACGGAGGAGGAGGAAAAGAGAGATATCTCTCTCAACAACAACAACGGAGGAGGAGGAAAAGAGAGAGATATCTCTCTCAACAACAACAACGGAGGAGGAGGAAAAGAGAGAGATATCTCTCTCAACAACAACAACGGAGGAGGAGGAAAGAGAGAGATATCTCTCTCAACAACAACAACGGAGGAGGAGGAAAAGAGAGAGATATCTCTCTCAACAACAACAACGGAGGAGGAGGAAAAGAGAGAGATATCTCTCTCAACAACAACAACGGAGGAGGAGGAAAAGAGAGAGAGATCTCTCTCTCAACAACAACAACGGAGGAGGAGGAAAAGAGAGAGATATCTCTCTCAACAACAACAACGGAGGAGGAGGAAAAGAGAGAGATATCTCTCTCAACAACAACAACGGAGGAGGAGGAAAAGAGAGAGATATCTCTCTCAACAACAACAACGGAGGAGGAGGAAAAGAGAGAGATATCTCTCTCAACAACAACAACGGAGGAGGAGGAAAAGAGAGAGATATCTCTCTCAACAACAACAACGGAGGAGGAGGAAAAGAGAGAGATATCTCTCTCAACAACAACAACGGAGGAGGAGGAAAAGAGAGAGATATCTCTCTCAACAACAACAACGGAGGAGGAGGAAAAGAGAGAGATATCTCTCTCAACAACAACAACGGAGGAGGAGGAAAAGAGAGAGATATCTCTCTCAACAACAACAACGGAGGAGGAGGAAAAGAGAGAGATATCTCTCTCAACAACAACAACGGAGGAGGAGGAAAAGAGAGAGATATCTCTCTCAACAACAACAACGGAGGAGGAGGAAAAGAGAGAGATATCTCTCTCAACAACAACAACGGAGGAGGAGGAAAAGAGAGAGATATCTCTCTCAACAACAACAACGGAGGAGGAGGAAAAGAGAGAGATATCTCTCTCAACAACAACAACGGAGGAGGAGGAAAAGAGAGAGATATCTCTCTCAACAACAACAACGGAGGAGGAGGAAAAGAGAGAGAGATCTCTCTCAACAACAACAACGGAGGAGGAGGAAAAGAGAGAGATATCTCTCTCAACAACAACAACGGAGGAGGAGGAAAAGAGAGAGATATCTCTCTCAACAACAACAACGGAGGAGGAGGAAAAGAGAGAGATATCTCTCTCAACAACAACAACGGAGGAGGAGGAAAAGAGAGAGATATCTCTCTCAACAACAACAACGGAGGAGGAGGAAAAGAGAGAGATATCTCTCTCAACAACAACAACGGAGGAGGAGGAAAAGAGAGAGATATCTCTCTCAACAACAACAACGGAGGAGGAGGAAAAGAGAGAGATATCTCTCTCAACAACAACAACGGAGGAGGAGGAAAAGAGAGAGATATCTCTCTCAACAACAACAACGGAGGAGGAGGAAAGAGAGAGATATCTCTCTCAACAACAACAACGGAGGAGGAGGAAAAGAGAGAGATATCTCTCTCAACAACAACAACGGAGGAGGAGGAAAAGAGAGAGATATCTCTCTCAACAACAACAACGGAGGAGGAGGAAAAGAGAGAGATATCTCTCTCAACAACAACAACGGAGGAGGAGGAAAAGAGAGAGATATCTCTCTCAACAACAACAACGGAGGAGGAGGAAAAGAGAGAGATATCTCTCTCAACAACAACAACGGAGGAGGAGGAAAAGAGAGAGATATCTCTCTCAACAACAACAACGGAGGAGGAGGAAAAGAGAGAGATATCTCTCTCAACAACAACAACGGAGGAGGAGGAAAAGAGAGAGATATCTCTCTCAACAACAACAACGGAGGAGGAGGAAAAGAGAGAGATATCTCTCTCAACAACAACAACGGAGGAGGAGGAAAAGAGAGAGATATCTCTCTCAACAACAACAACGGAGGAGGAGGAAAAGAGAGAGATATCTCTCTCAACAACAACAACGGAGGAGGAGGAAAAGAGAGAGATATCTCTCTCAACAACAACAACGGAGGAGGAGGAAAAGAGAGATATCTCTCTCAACAACAACAACGGAGGAGGAGGAAAAGAGAGAGATATCTCTCTCAACAACAACAACGGAGGAGGAGGAAAAGAGAGAGATATCTCTCTCAACAACAACAACGGAGGAGGAGGAAAAGAGAGAGATATCTCTCTCAACAACAACAACGGAGGAGGAGGAAAA
>NW_026869028.1:0-3079 GCF_020745735.1 Hemiscyllium ocellatum
GATTGTGTATGGGAGAGAGTACAGTGAGATTGTGTATGGGAGAGAGTGACAGTGAGATTGTGTATGGGAGAGAGTGACAGTGAGATTGTGTATGGGAGAGAGTGACAGTGAGATTTTGTATGAGAGAGAGTGACAGTGAGATTGTGTATGGGAGAGAGTGACAGTGAGATTGTGTATGGGAGAGAGTGACAGTGAGATTGTGTATGGAGAGAGTGACAGTGAGATTGTGTATGGGAGAGAGTGACAGTGAGATTGTGTATGGAGAGAGTGACAGTGAGATTGTGTATGGGAGAGAGTGACAGTGAGATTGTGTATGGGAGAGAGTGATAGTGAGATTGTGTATGGGAGAGAGTGACAGTGAGATTGTGTATGGGAGAGAGTGACAGTGAGATTGTGTATGGGAGAGAGTGACAGAGAGATTTGTATGGGAGAGAGTGACAGTGAGATTGTGTATGGGAGAGAGTGACAGTGAGATTGTGTATGGGAGAGAGTGACAGTGAGATTGTGTATGGGAGAGAGTGACAGTGAGATTGTGTATGGGAGAGAGTGACAGTGAGATTGTGTATGGAGAGAGTGACAGTGAGATTGTGTATGGGAGAGTGACAGTGAGATTGTGTATGGGAGAGAGTGACAGTGAGATTGTGTATGGAGAGAGTGACAGTGAGATTGTGTATGGGAGAGAGTGACAGTGAGATTGTGTATGGGAGAGAGTGACAGTGAGATTGTGTATGGGAGAGAGTGACAGTGAGATTGTGTATGGGAGAGAGTGATAGTGAGATTGTGTATGGGAGAGAGTGACAGTGAGATTGTGTATGGGAGAGAGTGACAGTGAGATTGTGTATGGAGAGAGTGACAGTGAGATTGTGTATGGGAGAGAGTGATAGTGAGATTGTGTATGGGAGAGAGTGACAGTGAGATTGTGTATGGGAGAGAGTGACAGTGAGATTGTGTATGGAGAGAGTGACAGTGAGATTGTGTATGGGAGAGAGTGACAGTGAGATTGTGTATGGAGAGAGTGACAGTGAGATTGTGTATGAGAGAGAGTGACAGTGAGATTGTGTATGGGAGAGAGTGACAGTGAGATTGTGTATGGGAGAGAGTGACAGTGAGATTGTGTATGGGAGAGAGTGACAGTGAGATTGTGTATGGAGAGAGTGACAGTGAGATTGTGTATGGGGAGAGTGACAGAGAGATTGTGTATGGAGAGAGTGACAGTGAGATTGTGTATGGGAGAGAGTGACAGTGAGATTGTGTATGGGAGAGAGTGACAGTGAGATTGTGTATGGGAGAGAGTGAATAGTGAGATTGTGTATGGAGAGAGTGACAGTGAGATTGTGTATGGGAGAGTGACAGTGAGATTGTGTATGGGAGAGAGTGACAGTGAGATTGTGTATGGGAGAGAGTGACAGTGAGATTGTGTATGGGAGAGAGTGATAGTGAGATTGTGTATGGGAGAGAGTGACAGTGAGATTGTGTATGGGAGAGAGTGACAGTGAGATTGAGTATGGGAGAGAGTGATAGTGAGATTGTGTATGCGAGAGCGTGACAGTGAGAATGGGTATGGGACAGAGTGACTGTGAGATTGTGTATGGAAGAGAGTGATAGTGAGATTGTGTGTGAGAGAGAGTGACAGAGAGATTGTGTATGGAGAGAGTGACAGTGAGATTGTGTGTGGGAGAGAGTGACGGTGAGATTGTGTATGAGACAGAGCGACAGTGAGATTGTGTGCGCGAGAGAGTGACAGTGAGTTAGTTTATTGGAGAGAGTGATAGTGATATTGTGTATGAGACAGAGTGACAGTGAGATTCAGTATGGGAGAGAGTAACAGTGAGATTGTGTATGGGAGAGAGTGATGGTGTGATTCAGTATGGGAGAGAGTGACAGTGAGATTGTGTATGGGAGAGAGTGACAATGAGATTGTGGATGGCAGATGTTGACAGTGAGATTGTGTATGGGAGAGAGTAACAGTGAGATTCTCGATGGGAGAGAGTGACGGTGAGATTGTGTATTGGAGAGAGTGACAATGAGATTGTGTATGGGAGAGAGTGACAGTCAGATTGTGCATGGGAGAGAGTGATAATGAGATTGTGTATGGGAGAGAGTGACAGTGAGATTGTGTAAGCGAGAGAGTGTCAGTGAGATTGTGAACGGCAGAGAGTGATAGTGAGATTGTGTATGAGAGAGAGTGACAGTGAGATTCAGTATGGGAGAGAGTAACAGTGAGATTGTGTATGGGAGAAAGTGATAGTGAGATTGTGTATGGGAGAGAGTTACAGTGAGATTCAGTATGGGGGGAGTAACAGTGAGATTGTGTATGGTAGAGAGTAAGAGTGAGATTATGTATGAGTGAGAGTGATAGTGAGATTGTGTATGCGAGAGCGTGACAGTGAGAATGGGTATGGACAGAGTGACAGTGAGATTGTGTATGGGAGAGAGTGATAGTGAGATTGTGTATGAGAGAGAGTGACAGTGAGATTGTGTATGGGAGAGAGTGACAGTGAGATTGTGTATGGGAGAGAGTGATAGTGAGATCGTATATGGGAGAGAGTGACAGTGAGATTGTGTATGGGAGAGAGTGACGGTGGGATTCAGTATGGGAGAGAGTGACAGTGAGATTGTGTTTGGGAGAGAGTGGCAGTGAGATTGTGTATGGCAGATAGTGACAGTGCGATTGTGTATGGGAGAGAAACAGTGAGATTCTGTATGGGAGAGACTGACAGTGAGATTGTGTATGGGAGAGAGTGACAGTGAGATTGTGTATGAGAGAGAGTGATATTGAGATTGTGAATAGGAGAGAGTGATGGTGAGATTGTGTATGGGAGAGAGTGATAGTGAGATTGTCTGTGGGTGAGAGTGATAGTGAGATTTGTATATGAAAAAGTGACAGTGAGATTGTGTATGGGAGAGAGTAACCGAGAGATTCTGTATGGGAGAGACTGACAGTGAGATTGTGTATTCGAGAGAGTGACAATGAGATTGTGTATGGGAGAGAGTGACAGTGAGGTTGTGTATGAGAGAGAGTGACGTGAGATTGTGTATGGGAGAGAGTGACAGTGAGATTGTCTATGGGAGAGAGTGA
>NW_026869029.1:0-3112 GCF_020745735.1 Hemiscyllium ocellatum
CCCATCCCCGTTTGGACCACTTCCCGACTTAGGAAATTCACCAAATTCGGCCTGAACTCAGAGGACAGTCCCCCCTCGAAGGCGTGACAGTCGGCGGAATCGCCGGTCAGATCCGCTGAGCTACCCGGCTTGGAAGCCTCAAAGTCGGTATGAGCTGTCAGGTTCACTCCCATCCCGTTTGGACCACTTCCCGACTTAGAAATTCACCAAATTCGGCCTGAACTCAGAGGACAGTCCCCGCTCGAAGGCGTGGCAGTCGGCAGAATCGCCGGGTCAAATCCGGCTGAGCTACCCGCCCCGAAGCCTCAAAGTCGTTATGAGCTGTCAGGTTCACTCCCATCCCCGTTTGGACCACTTCCCGACTTAGGAAATTCACCAAATTCGGCCTGAACTCAGAGGACAGTCCCCCCTCGAAGGCGTGACAGTCGGCAGAATCGCCGGGTCAAATCCGGCTGAGCTACCCGGCTTGGAAGCCTCAAAGTCGGTATGAGCTGTCAGGTTCACTCCCATCCCCGTTTGGACCACTTCCCGACTTAGGAAATTCACCAAATTCGGCCTGAACTCAGAGGACAGTCCCCCCTCGAAGGCGTGACAGTCGGCAGAAACGCCGGGTCAAATCCGGCTGAGCTACCCGCACCCGAACCCTCAAAGTCGGTATGAGCTGTCAGGTTCACTCCCACCCCCGTTTGGACCACTTCCCGACTTAGGAAATTCGCCAAATTCGGCCTGAACTTAGACAACAGTCCCCCCTCGAAGGCGTGACAGTCGGCAGAACCGCCGGATCACATCCGGCTGAGCTACCCGGCTTGGAAGCCCCAAAGTCGGTATGAGCTGTCAGGTTCACTCCCATCCCGGTTTGGACCACTTCCCGACTCAGGAAATTCGCCAAATTCGGCCTGAACTTATACAACAGTCTCCCCTCGAAGGCGTGACAGTCGGTAGAACCGCCGGATCAAATCCGGCTGAGCTACCCGGCTTGGAAGCCCCAAAGTCGGTATGAGCTGTCAGGTTCACTCCCATCCCCGTTTGGACCACTTCCCGACTTAGGAAATTCACCAAATTCGGCCTGAACTTAGAGGACAGTCCCCCCTCGAAGGCGTGGAAGTCGGCAGAAACGCCGGGTCAAATCCGACTGAGCTACCCGGCCCCGAAGCCTCAAAGTCGGTAAGAGCTGTCAGGTTCACTCCCATCCCCGTTTGGACCACTTCCCGACTTAGGAAATTCACCAAATTCGGCCTGAACTCAGAGACAGTCCCCCCTCGAAGGCGTGGCAGTCGCAGAACCGCCGGATCAAATCCGGCTGAGCTACCCGGCTTGGAAGCCCCAAAGTCGGTATGAGCTGTCAGGTTCACTCCCACCCCGTTTGGACCACTTCCCGACTTAGGAAATTCAACCAAATTCGGCCTGAACTCAGAGGGCAGGCCCCCCTCGAAGGCCTGGCATTCGGCAGAACCGCCGGGTCAAATCCGACTGTGCTACCCGGCACCGAAGCCTCAAAGTCGGTATGAGCAGTCAGGTTCACTCCCATCCCCGTTTGGACCACTTCCCGACTTAGGAAATTAACCAAATTCGGCCTGAACTCAGAGACAGTCCCCCCTCGAAGGCGTGAAGTCGGCAGAATCGCCGGGTCAAATCCGGCTGAGCTACCGCACCCGAAGCCTCAAAGTCGGTAAGAGCTGTCAGGTTCACTCCCATCCCCGTTTGGACCACTTCCCGACTTAGGAAATTCGCCAAATTCGGCCTGAACTTATACAACAGTCCCCCTCGAAGCCGTGGCAGTCGCGAGAACCGCCGGATCAAATCCGGCTGAGCTACCCGGCTTGGAAGCCCCAAAGTCGGTATGAGCTGTCAGGTTCACTCCCATCCCCGTTTGGACCACTTCCCGACTTAGGAAATTCACCAAATTCGGCCTGAACTCAGAGGGCAGGCCCCGCTCGAAGGCGTAGAAGTCGGCAGAACCGCCGGATCAAATCCGGCTGTGCTACCCGGCCCCGAAGCCTCAAAGTCGGTATGAGCAGTTAGGTTCAGTCCCATCCCAGTTTGGGCCACTTCCCGACTTAGGAAATTCGCCAAATTCGGCCTGAACTTATACAACAGTCCCCCCTCGAAGGCGTGACAGTCGGTAGAACCGCCGGGTCAAATCCGGCTGAGCTACCCGATTTGGAAGCCTTCAAGACAAAACCCATCCGGCAATGCCACTCAAAAAGGGCCCAAATTCAGAAACACCCCCTTCAAAAGGTACCACTTCCTCGGAGACACTACCGGGACACGCTCCGCTCGGCGAAAATTAAGCCCCCACCACTAACTGAAGCCAACCGCAGCCCCAACTTCAACGGAGAAATCAGTAACCAATTCAAAAATGCACTTGGTTACTGATTTCTACTGACTCAAAAATATTCTAAGTGTCGCTGGTTACTGATTTGTACTGACTAAAAAATATTTTAAGTGTCGCTGGTTACTGATTTGTACTGACTGAAAAAAATTCTAAGTGTCAGTGGTTACTGATTTGTACTGCTTCAAAAATATTCTAAGTGTCAGTGGTTACTGATTTGTACTGACTGAAAAATTTTCTAACCGCCGGGTCAAATCCGGCCGGGCCAGCCGGCTTGGAAGCCTCAAGGTCGGTATGAGCTGTCAGATTCAACCCCATCACCATTTGGACCACTTCCCGACATAGGAAATTCACCAAATTCGGCCTGAACTCAGAGGGCAGGCCCCCCTCGAAGGCCAGGCATTCGGCAGAACCGCCGGGACAAATACGACTGTGCTACCCGGCCCCGAAGCCTCAAAGTCGGTATGAGCAGTTAGGTTCACTCCCAACCCCGTTTGGACCACGTCCCGACTTAGGAAATTCACCAAATTCGGCCTGAACTTAGACAACAGTCCCCCCTCGAAGGCGTGACAGTCGGCGGAACCGCCGGATCAAATCCGGCTGAGCTACCCGTCTTGGAAGCCCCAACGTCGGTATGAGCTGTCAGGTTCACTCCCATCCCCGTTTGGACCACTTCCCGACTTAGGAAATTCACCAAATTCGGCCCGAACTTAGAGGAGAGTCCCCCCTCGAAGGCGTGACAGTCGGCGGAACCGCCGGATCAAATCCGTCTGAGCTACC
>NW_026869030.1:0-3024 GCF_020745735.1 Hemiscyllium ocellatum
TGTGTGTGTGTGTCAGACTGTGTGTGTGTGTGTCAGACTGCGTGTGTGTGTGTGTCAGACTGCGTGTGTGTGTCAGAGTGGGTGTGTGTGTCAGACTGCGTGTGTGTCAGTCTGTGCGTGTGTGTGTGTCAGACTGTGTGTGTGTGTCAGACTGTGTGTGTGTGTCAGACTGTGTGTGTGTGTGTCAGACTGTGTGTGTGTGTGTCAGACTGTGTGTGTGTGTCAGAGTGCGTGTGTGTATCAGACTGTGTGTGAGTATCAGACTGTGTGTGTGTTTGTGTCAGACAGTGTGTGTGTGTCAGACTGCGTGTGTGTGTGTCAGACTGCATGCGTGTCAGTCTGTGCGTGTGTGTGTGTCAGTCTGTGCGTGTGTGTGTGTGTCAGACTGTGGGTGTGTGTGTGTGTCAGACTGTGTGTGTGTGTCAGACTGTGTGTGTGTGTGTCAGACTGTGTGTGTGTGTCAGACTGTGTGTGTGTGTGTCAGTCTGTGCGTGTGTGTGTGTCAGTCTGTGCGTGTGTGTGTGTCAGACTGTGTGTGTGTGTTAGACTGCGTTGTGTGTGTGTCAGACTGTGTGTGTGTCAGACTGTGTGAGTGTGTCAGCCTGTGTGTGTGTGTCAGCCTGTGTGTGTGTGTGTGTCAGACTGTGTGTGTGTGTATCAGACTGTGTGTGTGTTTGTGTCAGACTGCGTGTGTGTGTCAGACTGCGTGTGTGTGTGTCGGACTGCATGCGTGTCAGTCTGTGCGTGTGTGTGTGTGTCAGTCTGTGCGTGTGTGTGTGTCAGACTGTGTGTGTGTGTGTGTCAGACTGTGTTGTGTGTGTGTGTCTGACTGCGTGTGTGTGTGTGTCAGACTGCATGCGTGTGTGTGTGTGTCAGACTGTGTTGTGTGTGTGTGTCAGGTGTGTGTGTGTCAGACTGTGTGTGTGTGTGTGTCAGACTGCGTGTGTGTGTGTCAGACTGCGTGTGTGTGTGTCAGACTGCGTGTGTGTGTGTCAGACTGCGTGTGTGTGTCAGTCTGTGCGTGTGTGTGTCAGTCTGTGCGTGTGTGTGTGTCAGACTGTGTTGTGTGTGTGTCAGACTGCGTGTGTGTGTGTCAGACTGCATGTGTGTCAGTCTGTGCGTGTGTGTGTGTCAGACTGTGTGTGTGTGTGTCAGTCTGTGCGTGTGTGTGTGTGTCAGTCTGTGCGTGTGTGTGTGTCAGACTGTGCGTGTGTGTGTGTGTCAGACTGTGTGTGTGTGTCAGACTGTGTGTGTGTGTCAGACTGTGTGTGTGTGTGTGTCAGACTGTGTGTGTGTGTGTCAGACTGCGTGTGTGTGTGTCAGACTGCATGCGTGTCAGAGTGTGTGTGTTTTTCAGTCTGTGCGTGTGTGTGTGTCAGACTGTGCGTGTGTGTGTGTCAGACTGTGCGTGTGTGTGTGTGTCAGACTGTGCGTGTGTGTGTGTGTCAGACTGTGTGTGTGTGTGTGTCAGACTGTGTGTGTGTTTGTGTCAGACTGTGTGTGTGTTTGTGTCAGACAGTGTGTGTGTCAGACTGCGTGTGTGTGTGTCAGACTGCATGCGTGTCAGTCTGTGCGTGTGTGTGTGTGTCAGTCTGTGCGTGTGTGTGTGTCAGACTGCGTGTGTGTGTGTGTCAGACTGCGTGTGTGTGTGTGTCAGACTGTGTGTGTGTGTGTCAGACTGCGTGTGTGTGTGTCAGACTGCGTGTGTGTGTGTCAGTCTGTGCGTGTGTGTGTGTCAGTCTGTGCGTGTGTGTGTGTGTGTGTCAGACTGTGTGTGTGTGTGTCAGACTGTGTGTGTGTGTGTCAGACTGTGTTGTGTGTGTGTCAGACTGTGTGTGTGTGTGTCAGACTGTGTGTGTGTGTGTCAGACTGTGTGTGTGTCAGACTGCGTGTGTGTGTGTCAGACTGCATGCGTGTCAGTCTGTGCGTGTGTGTGTGTCAGTCTGTGCGTGTGTGTGTGTGTCAGACTGTGCGTGTGTGTGTGTCAGACTGTGTGTGTGTGTGTCAGACTGTGTGTGTGTGTTTGTCAGACTGTGTGTGTGTCAGACTGCGTGTGTGTGTGTCAGACTGCATGCGTGTCAGTCTGTGCGTGTGTGTGTGTCAGTCTGTGCGTGTGTGTGTGTGTCAGACTGTGCGTGTGTGTGTCAGACTGTGTGTGTGTGTGTGTCAGACTGTGTGTGTGTGTGTCAGTCTGTGCGTGTGTGTGTGTCAGTCTGTGCGTGTGTGTGTGTGTCAGACTGTGCTGTGTGTGTGTCAGACTGTGTGTGTGTGTGTCAGACTGTGTGTGTGTCAGACTGTGTGTGTGTGTCAGCCTGTGTGTGTGTGTCAGCCTGTGTGTGTGTGTGTGTCAGACTGTGTGTGTGTGTATCAGACTGTGTGTGTGTTTGTGTCAGACTGCGTGTGTGTGTCAGACTGCGTGTGTGTGTGTCAGACTGCATGCGTGTCAGTCTGTGCGTGTGTGTGTGTCAGTCTGTGCGTGTGTGTGTCAGACTGTGTTGTGTGTGTGTGTCAGACTGTGTTGTGTGTGTGTGTCAGACTGCGTGTGTGTGTGTCAGACTGCATGCGTGTGTGTGTGTGTCAGACTGTGTTGTGTGTGTGTCAGACTGTGTGTGTGTGTGTCAGACTGTGTGTGTGTGTCAGACTGTGTGTGTGTGTGTCAGACTGCGTGTGTGTGTGTCAGACTGCGTGTGTGTGTGTCAGACTGCGTGTGTGTCAGTCTGTGCGTGTGTGTGTGTCAGTCTGTGCGTGTGTGTGTGTCAGACTGTGTTGTGTGTGTGTCAGACTGCGTTGTGTGTGTGTCAGACTGCGTGTGTGTGTGTCAGACTGCATGCGTGTCAGTCTGTGCGTGTGTGTGTGTCAGACTGTGTGTGTGTGTGTCAGTCTGTGCGTGTGTGTGTGTCAGTCTGTGCGTGTGTGTGTGTCAGACTGTGCGTGTGTGTGTGTCAGACTGTGTGTGTGTGTGTCAGACTGTGTGTGTGTGTGTCAGACTGTGTGTGTGTGTGTCAGACTGTGCGTGTGTGTGTG
>NW_026869031.1:0-3034 GCF_020745735.1 Hemiscyllium ocellatum
GTTTGACAGTGATATTGGTGAGGTGGAGTTTGACAGTGATATTGGTGAGGTGAGTTTGACAGTGATATTGGTGAGGTGGAGTTTGACAGTGATATTGGTGAGGTGGAGTTTGACAGTGATATTGGTGAGGTTGAGTTTGACAGTGATATTGGTGAGGTGGAGTTTGACAGTGATATTGGTGAGGTGGAGTTTGACAGTGATATTGGTGAGGTGGAGTTTGACAGTGATATTGGTGAGGTGGTTTGACAGTGATATTGGTGAGGTGGAGTTTGACAGTGATATTGGTGAGGTGCAGTTTGACAGTGATATTGGTGAGGTGCAGTTTGACAGTGATATTGGTGAGGTGGAGTTTGACAGTGATATTGGTGAGGTGGAGTTTGACAGTGATATTGGTGAGGTGCGTTTTGACAGTGATATTGGTGAGGTGGAGTTTGACAGTGATATTGGTGAGGTGGAGTTTGACAGTGATATTGGTGAGGTGGAGTTTGACAGTGATATTGGTGAGGTGGAGTTTGACAGTGATATTGGTGAGGTGGTTTTGACAGTGATATTGGTGAGGTGGAGTTTGACAGTGATATTGGTGAGGTGGAGTTTGACAGTGATATTGGTGAGTGGAGTTTGACAGTGATATTGGTGAGGTGGGTTTGACAGTGATATTGGTGAGGTGGAGTTTGACAGTGATATTGGTGAGGTGCGGTTTGACAGTGATATTGGTGAGGTGGAGTTTGACAGTGATATTGGTGAGGTGGGTTTGACAGTGATATGGTGAGGTGCAGTTTGACAGTGATATTGGTGAGGTGGAGTTTGACAGTGATATTGGTGAGGTGGAGTTTGACAGTGATATTGGTGAGGTGCGGTTTGACAGTGATATTGGTGAGTTGGAGTTTGACAGTGATATTGGTGAGGTGCAGTTTGACAGTGATATTGGTGAGGTGCGGTTTGACAGTGATATTGGTGAGGTGGAGTTTGACAGTGATATTGGTGAGGTGGAGTTTGACAGTGATATTGGTGAGGTGCGGTTTGACAGTGATATTGGTGAGGTGGAGTTTGACAGTGATATTGGTGAGGTGGGTTTGACAGTGATATTGGTGAGGTGGAGTTTGACAGTGATATTGGTGAGGTGGGGTTTGACAGTGATATTGGTGAGGTGGAGTTTGACAGTGATATTGGTGAGGTGGAGTTTGACAGTGATATTGGTGAGGTGCAGTTTGACAGTGATATTGGTGAGGTGGAGTTTGACAGTGATATTGGTGAGGTGGAGTTTGACAGTGATATTGGTGAGGTGCAGTTTGACAGTGATATTGGTGAGGTGGAGTTTGACAGTGATATTGGTGAGGTGGAGTTTGACAGTGATATTGGTGAGGTGGAGTTTGACAGTGATATTGGTGAGGTGGAGTTTGACAGTGATATTGGTGAGGTGGAGTTTGACAGTGATATTGGTGAGGTGGAGTTTGACAGTGATATTGGTGAGGTGCAGTTTGACAGTGATATTGGTGAGGTGGAGTTTGACAGTGATATTGGTGAGGTGGAGTTTGACAGTGATATTGGTGAGGTGCGTTTTGACAGTGATATTGGTGAGGTGGAGTTTGACAGTGATATTGGTGAGGTGGAGTTTGACAGTGATATTGGTGAGGTGGAGTTTGACAGTGATATTGGTGAGGTGGAGTTTGACAGTGATATTGGTGAGGTGGTATTTGACAGTGATATTGGTGAGGTGGAGTTTGACAGTGATATTGGTGAGGTGCGGTTTGACAGTGATATTGGTGAGGTGCGGTTTGACAGTGATATTGGTGAGGTGGAGTTTGACAGTGATATTGGTGAGGTGGAGTTTGACAGTGATATTGGTGAGGTGGAGTTTGACAGTGATATTGGTGAGTGGAGTTTGACAGTGATATTGGTGAGGTATGGTTTGACAGTGATATTGGTGAGGTGCAGTTTGACAGTGATATTGGTGAGGTGGAGTTTGACAGTGATATTGGTGAGGTGGAGTTTGACAGTGATATTGGTGAGGTGGAGTTTGACAGTGATATTGGTGAGGTGGAGTTTGACAGTGATATTGGTGAGGTGGAGTTTGACAGTGATATTGGTGAGGTGGAGTTTGACAGTGATATTGGTGAGGTGGAGTTTGACAGTGATATTGGTGAGGTGGAGTTTGACAGTGATATTGGTGAGGTGGAGTTTGACAGTGATATTGGTGAGGTGGAGTTTGACAGTGATATTGGTGAGGTGCGTTTTGACAGTGATATTGGTGAGGTGGAGTTTGACAGTGATATTGGTGAGGTGGAGTTTGACAGTGATATTGGTGAGGTGGAGTTTGACAGTGATATTGGTGAGGTGGAGTTTGACAGTGATATTGGTGAGGTGGAGTTTGACAGTGATATTGGTGAGGTGGAGTTTGACAGTGATATTGGTGAGATGGATTTGTACTGTGATATTGGTGAGGTGCGTTTGACAGTGATATTGGTGAGGTGCGGTTTGACAGTGATATTGGTGAGGTGGAGTTTGACAGTGATATTGGTGAGGTGGAGTTTGACAGTGATTGGTGAGATGCAGTTTGACAGTGATATTGGTGAGGTGGAGTTTGACAGTGATATTGGTGAGGTGGAGTTTGACAGTGATATTGGTGAGGTGCAGTTTGACAGTGATATTGGTGAGGTGCGGTTTGACAGTGATATTGGTGAGGTGCGGTTTGACAGTGATATTGGTGAGGTGCGGTTTGACAGTGATATTGGTGAGGTGGAGTTTGACAGTGATATTGGTGAGGTGGAGTTTGACAGTGATATTGGTGAGGTGCAGTTTGACAGTGATATTGGTGAGGTGGAGTTTGACAGTGATATTGGTGAGGTGGTGTTTGACAGTGATATTGGTGAGGTGGAGTTTGACAGTGATATTGGTGAGGTACGGTTTGAACAGTGATATTGGTGAGGTGCAGTTTGACAGTGATATTGGTGAGGTGCGGTTTGACAGTGATATTGGTGAGGTGCGGTTTGACAGTGATATTGGTGAGGTGCGGTTTGACAGTGATATTGGTGAG
>NW_026869032.1:0-2980 GCF_020745735.1 Hemiscyllium ocellatum
GGGGAATACTGACATAACCCGGGGTAACCTACAGGGGAGAGGGGAATACTGACATAACCCGGGGTAACCTACAGGGAGAAGGGGAAACTGACATAACCCGGGGTAACCTACAGGGGAGAAGGGGAATACTGATATAACCCGGGGTAACCTACAGGGGAGAAGGGGAATACTGACATAACCCGGGGTAACCTACAGGGGAGAGGGGAATACTGACATAACCCGGGTAACCTACAGGGGAGAAGGGAATACTGACATAACCCGGGGTAACCTACAGGGAGAGGGGAATACTGACATAACCCGGGGTAACCTACAGGGGAGAAGGGGAATACTGACATAACCCGGGGTAACCTACAGGGGAGAAGGGGAATACTGACATAACCCGGGTAACCTACAGGGGAGATGGGGAATACTGACATAACCCGGGGTAACCTACAGGGGAGAAGGGGAATACTGACATAACCCGGGTAATCTACAGGGGAGATGGGGAATACTGACATAACCCGGGTAACCTACAGGGAGAAGGGGAATACTGACATAACCCGGGGTAACCTACAGGGAGAAGGAATACTGACATAACCCGGGGTAACCTACAGGGGAGAAGGGAATACTGACATAACCGGGGTAACCTACAGGGGAGGGGGAATACTGACATAACCCGGGTAACCTACAGGGGAGAAGGGGAATACTGACATAACCCGGGGTAACCTACAGGGGAGAAGGGGAATACTGACATAACCCGGGGTAACCTACAGGGGAGAGGGGAATACTGACATAACCCGGGGTAACCTACAGGGGAGAAGGGGAATACTGACATAACCCGGGGTAACCTACAGGGGAGAAGGGGAATACTGACATAACCCGGGGTAACCTACAGGGGAGAAGGGGAATACTGACATAACCCGGGTAACCTACAGGGAGAAGGGGAATACTGACATAACCCGGGGTAACCTACAGGGAGAAGGGGAATACTGACATAACCCGGGGTAACCTACAGGGGAGAGGGAATACTGACATAACCCGGGTAACCTACAGGGAGAAGGGGAATACTGACATACCCGGGGTAACCTACAGGGGAGAGGGGGAATACTGACATAACCCGGGGTAACCTACAGGGGAGAAGGGGATACTGACATAACCCGGGTAACCTACAGGGGAGAAGGGGAATACTGACATAACCCGGGGTAACCTACAGGGAGAAGGGAATACTGACATAACCCGGGGTAACCTACAGGGGAGAAGGGAATACTGACATAACCCGGGGTAACCTACAGGGGAGAAGGGGAATACTGACATAACCGGGGTAACCTACAGGGGAGAAGGGGAATACTGACATAACCGGGTAACCTACAGGGGAGAAGGGGAATACACTGACATAACCCGGGGTAACCTACAGGGAGAAGGGAATACTGACATAACCCGGGTAACCTACAGGGGAGAAGGGGAATACTGACATAACCCGGGGTAACCTACAGGGGAG
This sequence comes from Hemiscyllium ocellatum, assembly GCF_020745735.1. Lineage (NCBI taxonomy): Eukaryota > Metazoa > Chordata > Chondrichthyes > Orectolobiformes > Hemiscylliidae > Hemiscyllium > Hemiscyllium ocellatum. The sequence goes on from NW_026869032.1 coordinate 1,478, forward strand.
AAGGGAATACTGACATAACCCGGGTAACCTACAGGGGAGAAGGGGAATACTGACATAACCCGGGTAACCTACAGGGGAGAGGGGGAATACTGACATAACCCGGGGTAACCTACAGGGGAGAAGGGGAATACTGACATAACCCGGGGTAACCTACAGGGGAGAAGGGGAATACTGACATAACCCGGGGTAACCTACAGGGGAGAGGGGAGAAGGGGAACACTGACATAACCCGGGTAACCTACAGGGGAGAGGGGAATACTGACATAACCCGGGGTAACCTACAGGGAGAAGGGGAATACTGACATAACCCGGGGTAACCTACAGGGGAGAAGGGGAATACTGACATAACCCGGGTAACCTACAGGGGAGAAGGGGAATACTGACGTAACCCGGGGGTAACCTACATCGGAGATGGGAATACTGACATAACCCGGGGTAACCTACAGGGGAGAAGGGGAATACTGACATAACCCGGGGTAACCTACAGGGGAGAAGGGAATACTGACATAACCCGGGGTAACCTACAGGGGAGAAGGGGAATACTGACATAACCCGGGTAACCTACAGGGGAGAAGGGAATACTGACATAACCCGGGGTAACCTACAGGGGAGAAGGGGAATACTGACATAACCCGGGGTAACCTACAGGGGAGATGGGGAATACTGACATAACCCGGGGTAACCTACAGGGAGAAGGGGAATACTGACATAACCCGGGGTAACCTACAGGGAGAGGGGAATACTGACATAACCCGGGTAACCTACAGGGGAGAAGGGGAATACTGACATAACCCGGGGTAACCTACAGGGGAGAAGGGGAATACTGACATAACCCGGGGTAACCTACAGGGGAGAAGGGGAATACTGACATAACCCGGGGTAACCTACAGGGGAGAAGGGGAATACTGACATAACCCGGGGTAACCTACAGGGGAGAAGGGGAATACTGACATAACCCGGGGTAACCTACAGGGGAGAAGGGGAATACTGACATAACCCGGGGTAACCTACAGGGGAGAAGGGGAATACTGACATAACCCGGGGTAACCTACAGGGGAGAAGGGGAATACTGACATAACCCGGGGTAACCTACAGGGAGAAGGGGAATACTGACATAACCCGGGGTAACCTACAGGGGAGAGGGGAATACTGACATAACCCGGGGTAACCTACAGGGGAGAAGGGAAAACTGACATAACCCGGGGTAACCTACAGGGGAGAAGGGGAATACTGACATAACCCGGGTAACCTACAGGGAGAAGGGAATACTGACATAACCCGGGGTAACCTACAGGGAGAAGGGGAATACTGACATAACCCGGGGTAAACCTACAGGGGAGAAGGGGAATACTGACATAACCCGGGGTAACCTACAGGGGAGAAGGGGAATACTGACATAACCCGGGGTAACCTACAGGGGAGAAGGGGAATACTGACATAACCCGGGTAACCTACAGGGGAGAAGGGGAATACTGACATAACCCGGGGTAACCTACAGGGAGA
>NW_026869033.1:0-2936 GCF_020745735.1 Hemiscyllium ocellatum
TCTTTACTTTCCTTTTCTTTCCTTTTCTCTCCTTTCCTTTCCTTTTTTCTTTTCTTTCCTTTTCTTTCCTTTCCATTTTTCTTTTCTTTCCGTTTCTCTTCTTTCCTTTCCTTTATTCTTTTCTTTCCTTTTCTTTCCTTTCCTTTTTTCTTTCCTTTCCTTTTTTCTTTTCTTTACTTTTCTTTCCGTTCCATTTTTTTAATCTTTTCTTTCCTTTACTTTCCTTTTTTCATTTCTTTCCTTTCCTTTTTTCTTTCCTTTTCTTTTCTGTCCTTTTTCTTTTCTTTACTTTTGTTTCCTTTCCTTTCCTTTCTTCTTTACTTTTCTTTCCTTTCCTTCCCTTTTCTTTTCTCTTTTCTATTTTTTCCTTTCGTTTTCTTTCTTTTTCTTTACATTCCTTTTTTTCTTTTCTTTCCTTTTCTTTCCTTTTCACGCCTTCCCTTTCCGTTTTTCTGTTCTTTCCTTTTCTTTCATTTCCTTTTTTCTTTTCTTTACTTTTCTTTCCTTTCCTTTTCTTTATTCTTTTCTTTCCTTTACTTTCCTTTTTTCATTTCTTTCCTTTCCTTTTTTCTTTTCTTTCCTTTTCTTTTCTATCCTTTTTCTTTTCTTTACTTTTGTTCCCTTTCCTTTCCTTTCTTCTTTACTTTTCTTTCCTTTCCTTCCCTTTTCTTTTTTCTTTTCTATTTTTTCCTTTCGTTTTCTTTCTTTTTCTTTACATTCCTTTTTTTCTTTTCTTTCCTTTTCTTTCCTTTTCACGCCTTCCCTTTCCGTTTTTCTTTTCTTTCCTTTTCTTTCATTTCCTTTTTTCTTTACTTTCCTTTCCTTGACTTTTTTCTTTTCTTTCCATTTCTTTCCTTGCCTTTTTTGTTTTCTTTTTTACTTTCCTTTTCTTACCTTTTCTTTCCTATTCGTTTCTTTCCTTTCCTTGACTTTTTTCTTTTCTTTCTTTTTCTTTCCTTTCCTTTTTTCTTTGCTTCCCTGTCCTTTACTTTCCTCCCGTTCTTTCTTTTCCTTTCTTTCCTTTCTTTATTATCATTTCTTTCTTTTCTTTCCTTTCATTCCCAATTTTCTTTTCTGCCCATTCTGTGCTTTATCTTTTCTTTCCTTTCTTCTTTTCTTTCCTTTCCTTTTTTCTTTTCTTTCCTTTACTTTTTTCTTTTCTTTCCTTTTCATGCCTTTTCTTTCCTTTCCTTTTCTTTCCTTTTCTCTCCTTTCCTTTCCTTTTTTCTTTACTTTCCTTTTCTTTCCTCTTCTCTCCTTTCCTTTCCTTTTTTCTTTTCTTTCCTTTTCTTTCCTTTCCATTTTTCTTTTCTTTCCGTTTCTCTTCTTTCCTTTCCTTTATTCTTTTCTTTCCTTTTCTTTCCTTTCCTTTTTTCTTTTCTCTCCTTTCCTTTCCTTTTTTCTTTTCTTTCCTTTTCTTTCCTTTCCATTTTTCTTTTCTTTCCGTTTCTCTCCTTTCCTTTCCTTTATTCTTTTCTTTCCTTTTCTTTCCTTTCCTTTTTTCTTTCCTTTTCTTTCCTTTCCTTTTTTCTTATCTTTCCTTTTCTTTCCTTTCCTTTCCTTTTCTTTATTCTTTTCTTTCCTTTACTTTCCTTTCTTCATTTCTTTCCTTTCCTTTTTGTCTTTCCTTTCCTTTTCTTTTCTATCCTTTTTCTTTTCTTTACTTTTGTTTCCTTTCCTTTCCTTTCTTCTTTACTTTTCTTTCCTTTCCTTCCCTTTTCTTTTTTCTTTTCTATTTATTCCTTTCGTTTTCTTTCGTTTTCTTTACATTCCTTTTTTCTTTTCTTTCCTTTTCTTTCCTATTCACGCCTTCCCTTTCCGTTTTTCTTTTCTTTCCTTTTCTTTCATTTCCTTTTTTCTTTACTTTTCTTTCCTTTCCTTTTTTTCTTTTCTTTCCATTTCTTTCCTTGCCTTTTTTGTTTTCTTTTTTACTTTCCTTTTCTTACCTTTTCTTTCCTATTCGTTTCTTTCCTTTCCTTGACTTTTTTCTTTTCTTTCTTTTTCTTTCCTTTCCTTTTTTCTTTGCTTCCCTGTCCTTTACTTTCCTCCCGTTCTTTCTTTTCCTTTCTTTCCTTTCTTTATTATCATTTCTTTCTTTTCTTTCCTTTCATTCCCAATTTTCTTTTCTGCCCATTCTGTGCTTTATCTTTTCTTTCCTTTCTTCTTTTCTTTCCTTTCCTTTTTTCTTTTCTTTCCTTTACTTTTTTCTTTTCTTTCCTTTTCATGCCTTTTCTTTCCTTTCCTTTTCTTTCCTTTTCTCTCCTTTCCTTTCCTTTTTTCTTTACTTTCCTTTTCTTTCCTTTTCTCTCCTTTCCTTTCCTTTTTTCTTTTCTTTCCTTTTCTTTCCTTTCCATTTTTCTTTTCTTTCCGTTTCTCTTCTTTCCTTTCCTTTATTCTTTTCTTTCCTTTTCTTTCCTTTCCTTTTTTCTTTTCTCTCCTTTCCTTTCCTTTTTTCTTTTCTTTCCTTTTCTTTCCTTTCCATTTTTCTTTTCTTTCCGTTTCTCTCCTTTCCTTTCCTTTATTCTTTTCTTTCCTTTTCTTTCCTTTCCTTTTTTCTTTCCTTTTCTTTCCTTTCCTTTTTTCTTATCTTTCCTTTTCTTTCCTTTCCTTTCCTTTTCTTTATTCTTTTCTTTCCTTTACTTTCCTTTCTTCATTTCTTTCCTTTCCTTTTTGTCTTTCCTTTCCTTTTCTTTTCTATCCTTTTTCTTTTCTTTACTTTTGTTTCCTTTCCTTTCCTTTCTTCTTTACTTTTCTTTCCTTTCCTTCCCTTTTCTTTTTTCTTTTCTATTTATTCCTTTCGTTTTCTTTCGTTTTCTTTACATTCCTTTTTTCTTTTCTTTCCTTTTCTTTCCTATTCACGCCTTCCCTTTCCGTTTTTCTTTTCTTTCCTTTTCTTTCATTTCCTTTTTTCTTTACTTTTCTTTCCTTTCCTTTTT